>NC_060181.1:25060076-25360076 GCF_021184085.1 Oncorhynchus gorbuscha | reverse complement strand
ACT
This sequence comes from Oncorhynchus gorbuscha, assembly GCF_021184085.1. NCBI lineage: Eukaryota > Metazoa > Chordata > Actinopteri > Salmoniformes > Salmonidae > Oncorhynchus > Oncorhynchus gorbuscha. Next base: position 25,360,073 of record NC_060181.1, on the reverse strand, counting down.
CGATCATAACTGCAGGTTGCCTCGGGAAGGCACTTGAACGTAGCAGACTCAGACACCTGCTCACCACGCAGCATCTGAGGGAAACACGACACAACAGGGCGATACACAGACACAGCACGGTGAACAATAGACAAGGATCCGACAGGGCAGAAACGGAAAACAAGGGGAGAAATAGGGACTCTAATCAGGGGGAAAGATAGGGAACAGGTGTGGGAAGACTAAATGATTGATTAGGGGAATAGGAACAGCTGGGAGCAGGAACGGAGCGATAGAGAGAAGAGAGAGAGGGAGGAAGAGAGAAAGAGGGGAACGAACCTAAAAAGACCAGCAGGGGGAAAACGAACAGAGGGAAAAGCAAAATGACAAGACAAAATAAGACAAAACATGACAGTACCCCCCCACTCACCGAGCGCCTCCTGGCGCTCTCGAGGAGGAACACTGGCGGCAACGGAGGAAATCATAGATCACAAACGGTCCAGCACGTCCCGAGAAAGAACCCAACTCCTCTCCTCAGGACCGTAACGAAAAACGATAAAAAGGGAAACTAGGGTACTACTCTAAAAAAAAAAAAAATGAGACACGGGTAGAGAACTGAAAGCTTTAGAGCAAACAGGACCAAACAGGCCAGGAGAGTAACAACTAGGGACAGATTGAGACACAGCAAGGGCAGGAACAAGAACAGGAGAGATGCGATGGCAGGGAACAGACTGAGACCCAGCAAGACCAGGAGCAGAAGCAGAAAAAAATTACCAGACTTCTTCTGCGCGCAGTCTGAACACGCAGCCACGAAACGGCGCGTGTCACGCTCCTGAGTAGGCCACCAAAACCGCTGGCGAATAGAAGCAAGCATACCCCGAACGCCGGGATGGCCAGCTAACTTGGCAGAGTGAGCCCACTGAAGAACAGCCAGACGAGTAGAAACAGGAACGAAAAGAAGGTTACTAGGACAAGCGCGCGGCGACGCAGTGTGCGTGAGTGCTTGCTTAACCTGTCTCTCAATTCCCCAGACAGTCAACCCGACAACACGCCCAACAGGAAGGATCCCCTCGGGATCGGTAGAAGCCACAGAAGAACTAAAGAGACGGGATAAAGCATGAGGCTTGGTGTTCTTAGTACCCGGGCAATAAGAAATAACGAACTCGAAACGAGCGAAAAACAACGCCCAACAAGCATGACGCGCATTCAGTCGTTTGGCATAACGGATGTACTCAAGGTTCTTTTGGTCAGTCCAAACGACAAAAGGAACGGTCGCCCCCTCCAACCACTGTCGCCATTTGCCTAGGGCTAAACGGATGGCGATCAGTTCGCGGTTAGCCACATCATAGTTACGTTCCGACGGTGACAGGCGATGAGAAAAATACGCACAAGAGTGGACCCCATCGTCAGTATCGGAGCGCTGGGACAGAATGGCTCCCACGCCCACCCCCGACGCGTCAACCTCAACAATAAACTGTTTAGTGACGTCAGGTGCAACAAGGATAGGAGCGGATGCAAAACGCTTCTTGAAGAGATCAGAACAACAATCATACGACCGGTGAGGAGGAAGGGAGTTGGTTCTGGACCGACTGAAGACCGTGCGCAGACCATGATATTCCTCCGGCACTCCTGTCAAATCACCAGGTTCCTCCTGAGAAGAGGGGACAGAACAAACAGGAGAAATAGCAGACATTAAACACGTCACATGACAAGAAACGTTCCAGGAAAGGATAGAATTACTAGACCAATCAAAAGAAGGATTATGACACACTAGCCAGGGATGACCCAAAACAACAGGTGTAAAAGGTGAACAAAAATCAAAAAAGAAATGGTCTCACTATGGTTACCAGATACAGTGAGGGTTAAAGGTAGTGTTTCATATAATATACTGGGGAGAGGACTACCATCCAAGGCAAACATGACCGTGGGCTCCCTAACTGTCTGAGAGGAATGTCATGTTCCCGCGCCCAGGCTTCGTCCATAAAACAGCCCTCTGCCCCAGAGTCTATTAATGCACTGCAGGAAGCTGCCGATCCGGTCCAGCGTAGATGGACCGGTAAGGTAGTACAGGTACTTGACGGAGAGGACCGTCTAGTAGCGCTTATCAGTCGCCCTCCGCTTACTGATGAGCTCTGGCCTTTAACTGGACATGAAATGACAAAATGACCAGCGGAACCGCAATAGAGACAGAGGCGGTTGGTGATTCTCCGTTCCCTCTCCTTAGTCGAGATGCGAATACCCCCAGCTGCATGGGCTCAACACCTGAGTCAGTGGGGAAAGACGGTAGTGTCGGAGAGAGGGGAGACACAGTTAACGCGAGCTCTCTTCTATGAGCTCGGTGACGAAGATCTATCCGTCGTTCAATGCGAATAGCGAGTTCAATCAAAGAATCCACGCTGGATGGAACCTCCCGAGAGAGAATCTCATCCTTAACCTTAGCGTGGAGTCCCTCCAGAAAACGAGCGAGCAACGCCTGCTCGTTCCAGTTACTGGAGGCAGCAAGAGTGCGAAACTCTATAGAGTAATCCGTTATGGATCGATTACCTTGACATAGGGAAGACAGGGACCAGGAAGCTTCTTTCCCAAAAACTGAGCGATCAAAAACCCTTATCATCTCCTCTTTAAAGTTCAGATAATTGTTAGTACACTCAGCGCTTGCCTCCCAGATAGCTGTGCCCCACTGCCGAGCCCGACCAGTAAGGAGTGATATGACGTAGGCAATCCGAGCTCTCTCTCTTGAGTATGTGTTGGGTTGGAGAGAGAACACTATATCACACTGGGTGAGAAAGGAGCGGCACTCAGTGGGCTGCCCAGAATAACATGGTGGGTTATTAACCCTAGGTTCCGGAGGCTCGGAAGAACCGGAAGTAGCTGGTGACACGAGACGAAGACTCTGATACTGTCCTGAGAGGTCGGAGACCTGAGCGGCCAGGGTCTCAACGGCATGCCGAGCAGCAGACAATTCCTGCTCGTGTCTGCCGAGCATCGCTCCCTGGAACTCGAGAGTAGAGTAGAGAGAATCCATAGTCGCTGGGTCCATTCTTGGTCGGATCCTTCTGTTATGCAGGTGAATGAGGACCCAAAAGCGACTTGGCGAAAACAGAGTCTTTAATCCAGTAAAGTAAATCTACAATCATAAAGCATAATTCCACACGTAATGACGAGAACCGACTGGAGACTCGATCATAACTGCAGGTTGCCTCGGGAAGGCACTTGAACGTAGCAGACTCAGACACCTGCTCACCACGCAGCATCTGAGGGAAACACGACACGACAGGGCGATACACAGACACAGCACGGTGAACAATAGACAAGGATCCGACAGGGCAGAAACGGAAAACAAGGGGAGAAATAGGGACTCTAATCAGGGGGAAAGATAGGGAACAGGTGTGGGAAGACTAAATGATTGATTAGGGGAATAGGAACAGCTGGGAGCAGGAACGGAGCGATAGAGAGAAGAGAGAGAGGGAGGAAGAGAGAAAGAGGGGAACGAACCTAAAAAGACCAGCAGGGGGAAAACGAACAGAGGGAAAAGCAAAATGACAAGACAAAATAAGACAAAACATGACACGGTGTTAGAGGTGAGCGAAGCAGAGACTGTGAAGGAGTTAATGGGGAAAGTAGAGTGGAGAGTAATGAGGGAGTTGCTAGCTTGGTGCTTTAGGTACAAGTTTCGTCCGACGGAGCGTGTCGGGGATTTGATGGCACCTAGGTCAGCGCTCCATACTCGTCCTGAGGTGCGTGTTAGTCGGTTGGTGAAAAATGTGCCAGCCTCACGCACTAGGCCTCCTGTGTACCTACCTAGCCTTGCACGTCCTGTGCCTTTCCTGCTCTCAGGCTCTCCAGTACACCTTCACGGTCCAGTCCATCCTGTGCCACCTTCACATACCAGTCCTCCGGTGGCAGCTCCCCGCACCAGGCTTCCTGTGCGTGTCCTCGATCCAGTACCACCAGTTCCAGCACCACGCACCAGGCCTTCAGTGCGCCTCGCCTGTTCAGCGCAGCCAGCGCTTTTCCCCTCTCCTGCGCTGCCGGAGTCTCCCGCCTGTTCAGCGCAGTCAGCGTTTTCCTCCGCTCCTGCGCTGTCGGAGTCTCCTGCCTGTTCAGCGCTTCCAGAGCCTTCCTCCTCTACAGCGCTGCCGGAGCCTCCTGCCTGTTCGGAGAAGCCAGAGCTGCCAGTCTGCATGGAGCAGCCAGAGCTGCCAGTCTGCATGGAGCAGCCAGAGCTGCCAGTCTGTATGGAGCAGCCAGATCTGCCAGTCTGCATGGAGCAGCCAGAGCTGTCAGTCTGCATGGAGCAGCCTGAGCTGCCAGTCTGCATGGAGCAGCCAGAGCTGTCAGTCTGCATGGAGCAGCCTGAGCTGTCAGTCTACATGGAGCAGCCAGAGCTGCCAGTCTGCATGGAGCAGCCAGAGATTTCAGTTTGCATGGAGCAGCCAGAGCTGCCAGTCTGCATGGAGCAGCCAGAGCTGTCAGTCTGCATGGAGCAGCCTGAGCTGTCAATCTGCATGGAGCAGCCAGAGCTGCCAGTCTGCATGGAGCAGCCAGAGCTGTCAGTCTGCATGGAGCAGCCAGAGCTGTCAGTCTGCATGGAGCAGCCTGAGCTGTCAATCTGCACGGAGTAGCCAGAGCTGCCAATCTGCATGGAGCAGCCAGAGCTGCCAGTCTACATGGAGCAGCCAGAGCTGTCAGTCTGCACAAAGCTGTCAGTCTGCATGGAGCAGCCAGAGCAGCTAGATCCGCCAGTCAGCCATGATCTTCCAGATCTGCCAATCTGCATGGAGCAGCCTGAGCTGCCAGTCTACATGGAGCAGCCAGAGCTGTCAGTCTGCATGGAGCAGCCAGAGCAGCTAGATCCGCCAGTCAGCCATGATCTTCCAGATCTGCCAGTCAACCAGATTCTTCCAGATCTGCCAGTCAACCAGACTCTTCCAGATCTGCCAGTCAACCAGATTCTTCCAGATCCGCCAGCCAGCCAGGATCTGCCGGAGCCAACTACCTGCCTGAGCTTCATCTCAGTACTGGGCTTCCTCTCAGTACTGGGCTTCCTCTCAGTACTGGGCTTCCTCTCAGTACTGGGCTTCCCCTCAGTCCCGGGCTTCCCCTCAGTCCCGGGCTTCCCCTCAGTCCCGAGCTGCCCCTCAGTCCCGAGCTGCCCCTCAGTCACGAGCTGCCCCTCAGTCCAGTGGGGTTCTGGGTGAGGACTATTAGGCCATGGTCGGCGGCGAGGGTGGATTATCCCAGGACGCGAAGGGGAGGAACTATGACATTAATGGAGTGGGGTCCACGTCCCGAGCCGGAGCCGCCACCATGGACAGGCGCCCACCCGGACCCTCCCTATGGTTTTGAGGTGTGTCCGGGAGTCCGCACCTTAGGGGGGGGTTCTGTCACGCCTTGGTCATAGTATTTTGTGTTTTCGTTATATATTTGGTCAGGCCAGGGTGTGACATGGGTTTATTTTGTTGTATTTCGTATTGGGGTTTTGTAGGCATTGGGATTGCGGCTGAGTAGGGGTGTAGCATAGGTTTGGCTGCCTGAGGCGGTTCTCAATCAGAGTCAGGTGATTCTCATGGTCTCTGATTGGGAACCATATTTAGGTAGCCGGGGTTTCACTGTGTATTTCGTGGGTGATTGTTCCTGTCTCTGTGTTAGTGTTCACCAGACAGGCTGTATAGGTTTTCACGTTCCGTTTTGTTGTTTTTGTATATATTACAGTTATTTCATGTATCGTTGTTTTTTCATTAAAGAACATGAGTAACTACCACGCCGCATTTTGGTCCGACTCTCCTTCAACAAGCGAACGCCGTTACAACCATTTTTTACTCATCAACGGCACAGTTGAGTTTTAATCCAAAACTAGTTGGAATACCACAGATCATAATTACATCACTTGCAATTAATATCTGCACGGTTGACTTCAAATTGCATAGCCAGTTATCATTTTCTCATGGACATTTACAATAAGAACTGTAATATGATCTTTGTAAGCACTGAGAAGCTGTGGAGGAGTGTCCCTAACTTATGTCATGTCATACTAAGACCAATGCCTAAACAAGTACCCATAATTCATTAACATATTTTTTCTGTTCAGTTCCAGAGGATGACAATGCAGGTTTCATCATTGGGAGTGTGGAAGCTGCTGCTACTTTCGGGTCCTCCTGGCTGCTGTCTGGTTAAACAGGAGGAGGACCAGGGAGTTATGCAACAACTACCAGGAACACAGAGACTAGTGGAGACCAGAAACATGGGGTAGATTCATTACATTCAGGGATGTCATTCCAACTAGTGTTCTCCCCTATCATTTGTATTTTCCTACATGGATTTCTTTAGGAATTATACAGTATATTCCTCCACCAGTTTCCCACATTATGAAGAACTTTTCATTCTAGATAACTATCAAGTTAAGTGGGTGGGTCATTTATTACAATATTATGGTTGTTCTAGTCTAGGTAAACATCCAAGTAATGTACATAATGTTAATATGGAATATGTGCAAAATGTAAATATAGAATATAAGTAATGTACAAAATGAGGACATGAATGTATAAACAGATGTAAATATGTGCATCAGACCAAAGTCAATCCAAAAGGTAACATTTTTCACATTATATGTTTCTACTGAAAGTTGCTGTATTTTTCTACCCTTTTTTATACTCAAAGCAAACTTCATTGTGAAGTTCGTTGATCATAAAAACCTGACCTCGCCTACAGGTGGATCAAAGCAGGGACCGAGAGACTGAAAAACAGCTTCTATCTCAAGGCCATCAAACTGTTAAACAGCCACCACTAACATTGAGTGGCTGCTGCCAACATACTGACTCAACTCCAGCCACTTTAATAATGGAAATGGATGGAAATTGATGTAATTTTTTTAAATCACAAGCCACTTTAAACTATGCCACTTTTATGATCACATACCCTACATTATTCATCTCATATGTATATACTGTACTCGATACCATCTACTGCATCTTGCCTATGCCGTTCTGTACCATCACTCATTCATATATCTTTAAGTACATTTACATTACATTTACATTTAAGTCATTTAGCAGACGCTCTTATCCAGAGCGACTTACAAATTGGTGCATTCACCTTATGACATCCAGTGGAACAGCCACTTTACAATAGTGCATCTAAATCTTTTAAGGGGGGTGAGAAGGATTACTTTATCCTATCCTAGGTATTCCTTAAAGAGGTGGGGTTTCAGGTGTCTCCGGGAGGTGGTGATTGACTCCGCTGTCCTGGCATCGTGAGGGAGTTTGTTCCACCATTGGGGGGCCAGAGCAGCGAACAGTTTTGACTGGGCTGAGCAGGAACTGTACTTCCTCAGTGGTAGGGAGGCGAGCAGGCCAGAGGTGGATGAACGCAGTGCCCTTGTTTGGGTGTAGGGCCTGATCAGAGCCTGGAGGTACTGAGGTGCCGTTCCCCTCACAGCTCCGTAGGCAAGCACCATGGTCTTGTAGCGGATGCGAGCTTCAACTGGAAGCCAGTGGAGAGAGTGGAGGAGCGGGGTGACGTGAGAGAACTTGGGAAGGTTGAACACCAGGCGGGCTGCGGCGTTCTGGATGAGTTGTAGGGGTTTAATGGCACAGGCAGGGAGCCCAGCCAACAGCGAGTTGCAGTAATCCAGACGGGAGATGACAAGTGCCTGGATTAGGACCTGCGTCGCTTCCTGTGTGAGGCAGGGTCGTACTCTGCGGATGTTGTAGAGCATGAACCTACAGGAACGGGCCACCGCCTTGATGTTAGTTGAGAACGACAGGGTGTTGTCCAGGATCACGCCAAGGTTCTTAGCGCTCTGGGAGGAGGACACAATGGAGTTGTCAACCGTGATGGCGATATCATGGAACGGGCAGTCCTTCCCCGGGAGGAAGAGCAACTCCGTCTTGCCGAGGTTCAGCTTGAGGTACATATTCTTTATCCCTTTACACTTGTGTGTATAAGGTAGTAGTTGTGGAATTGTTAGGTTAGATTACTCGCTGGTTATTACTGCATTGTCGGAACTAGAAGCACAAGCATTTCACTACACTCGCATTAACATCTGCTAACCTTGTGTATCTGACAAATACAATTTGATTTGATTTGGAGTTGTAGCCTATTAAAGAGAAACCAGCTATAATCAGCAAGCCAATTTAAACTAATTAGAGACCGCATTTGTATTAATGTTTGTATCTTTGTTATGAAAAGACAAAATGTCTGCTGTGTTTTCCTGACACGCTGATGTTGAAAGGCCCACAGTAAGTTCAGCTCTGTGGTGATGCTGTTCTGACTGCTCTGTTCCAGTCATATGGGCTCAAATGTCAGCCTATTCCCTATATGGTGCTCTACCAGGCCCCATAGTAGTTATGGGTCTATGAGCTCTGATCAAAAGTAGTGCACTAAATAGGAAATAGGGTGTCATTTGGGACACAGCCATGGTGTCGGTGTAACAGAGACACTGACTCAGCAGGAATTGACATTAGCTTTTTTAGCCACTAGTTCTTCAGACAAGTAGGACAGATTGTTTTACTTGTCCGAAAGCTCAAGGACCAGTGGAAGCAAAATGTCCCCATAACCTCAAAGATCCACCACCATATTTTACAGTGGGTATGGGGTTATTTCCTGCATGGGGCGGCAGGTTGCCTAGTGGTTAGATTGTTGGAATAGTATCCAAAAGGTTGCAAGATTGAATCCCTGAGCTGACAAGGTAAAAACCTGTCATTCTGCCCCTGAACAAGGCAGTTAACCTGCTGTTCCTAGGCCGTCATTGACAATAAGAATTTGTTCTTAACTGACTTAAATATATAAATAAAAAATGTTTCACTTGACGCAAAACCCACCACTGGTGTACGTGGCCAAATAGCTCTTTCTAACAAATTTAAACACCTAGAGTTTGATAAATGGCATTGGAACTGGTGCTATGGTCAGATGACATGAAAATAGAGCTCTTTGGCCATACACACCAGTGGTGGTTTTTGCGTGAAAAATGTGCACATACAGAAAAGTACCTCATACCTACTGTAAAATATGGTGGATCTTTGATGAATGCACTAACTGTAATTCGCTCTGGATAAGAGCGTCTGCTGAATGACTAAAATGTCATGTAAAATTTGAGGGGCTATTTTGCTCCTTCTAAAGCTGTTCTCCAATCTAATAAAACATTTTAGAAAAAGGCTCAGTGCCATTTTCCTGACAAGGGGAGGTATAGTATTGAAAACGGGGATGCCAATCATTTTTACCCCTATCTTTAAGATAAAAAAAGATTACTTGTTAACCAAAATTTCTCTTAGCAATTGTGTTAGTATAAAATCATATACAGTTGAAGTCGGAAGTTCACATACACTCAGGTTGGAGTTATTAAAACTCGTTTTTCAACCACTCCACAAATTTCTTGTTAACAAAATATAATTTTGGCAAGTCGGTTATGACATCTACTTTGTGGATGACAAATCATTTTCCCAACAATTGTCTACAGACAGATTATTTCACTGTATCACAATTTCAGTGGGTCAGAAGTTTACATACACTAAGTTGACTGTGCCTATAAGCAGCTTGAAAAATTCCAGAAAATTATGTAATGGCTTTAGAAGCTTCTGATAGGCTAATTGACATAATTTCAGTCAATTGGAGGTGTACCTGTGGATGTATTTCAAAGCCTTCCTTCAAACCCAGTGCCTCTTTGCTTGACATCATGGGAAAATCAAAAGAAATCGTAGACCTCCACAAGTCTGGTTCATCCTTGGGAGCATTTTCTAAACGCCTGAAGGTACCACTTTCATCTGTACAAACAATAGTACACAAGTATAAACACCATGGGACCACGCAGCCGTCATACCACTCAGGAAGGAGACGCGTTCTGTCTCCTAGAGATGAATGTAATTTGTTGCTAAAAGTGCAAGTCAATCCCAGAACAACAGCAAAGGACCTTGTGAAGATGCTGGAGGAAACAGGAACAAAAGTATCTACAGTATATCACAAAAGTGAGTATACCCCTCACATTTTTTAAATATTTGAGTAAATATTTTCATGTGACAACACTGAATAAATGACACTTTGCTACAATGTAAAGTAGTGAGTGTACAGCTTGTATAATAGTTTGCTGTCCCCTTAAAATAACTCAACACAGCCATTAATGTCTAAACTGCTGGCAACAAAAGTGAGTACACCCCTATGTGAAAATGTCCAAATTGGGCCCAATTAGCCATTTTCCCTCCCCGGTGTCATGTGACTCGTTAGTGTTACAAGGTCTCAGGTGTGTTAAATTTGGTGTCATCGCTCTCACACTCTCTCAAACTGACTGATCACTGGAAGTTCAACATGGCACCTCATGGCAAAGAACTCTCTGAGGATCTGAAAATAAGAATTGTTGCTCTACATAAAGATGGCCTGGGCGATAAGAAGATTGCTAGACCCTAAAGCTGAGCTGCAGCACAGTGGCCAAGACCATACAGCGGTTTAACTGGACAGGTTCCACTCAGAACAGGCCTCGCCATGGTCAACCAAAGAAGTTGAGTGCATGTGCTCAGCGTCATATCCAGAGGTTGTCTTTGGGAAATAGACATATGAGTGCTGCCAGCATTGCTGCAGAGGTTGAAGTGGTGGGGGCTCAGCCTGTCAGTGCTAAGACCATACGCCGTACACTGCATCAAATTGGTCTGCATGGCTGTCGTCCCAGAAAGAAGCCTCTTCTAAAGATGATGCACAAGAAAGCCTGCAAACAGTTTGCTGAAGACTAGCAGACTAAGGACATGGATTACTGATAGAGGAAATTATGGTTGAAATGACTAATTATGTATACATTCCAATCAGAACTGACTAGTCTCTCTTGCTCCCTTTCCCAATTGTGTATATAATGTAGTCAGGAGTTTAGTAACAATGAAGGTCTGTTCCATAGTTCATTCAGTTGTACAAATCTCCAGGTGGTGGGAACGGGCCATCTCCAGATTGTCGAATGTTGATTTATGCTGACTGTCATTCTAGATATGCTGGTGTGGTGAGGATCTCGATATGTGGCTTCTGCTGTGGAAAGCGCTACATGGGCGGCGATGCTGTGTATCTGACCCATGACCTAAGCCTGCTGCGCCTCTTCGAAGGCTTTCTCTGAGAGCACCTCACAGTTTGTCCTCATGATCACTATCGTTGTCCAGAGGGGAGAGGTTGAGCCCATCACAAGTACATACATGTATAGACAGAGACTGCGTCCCAAATGACACCCTATTCCCTATATCATACACAACGTTGACCAGAGCCCTATGTGCCCTCGTCAAAAGTAGTGCAAAAAATAGGGAGCCAAATGTGCCAGTCCTAGAGGTATGACACATTGTGGCTGGTATTGCCCTGTAACTAGGCTTCAGAGTTTTCTCCTGACCCTACATAATCTACGAGTACAGACTACAAACATTATGATACATTTTTATCATTTCATCCATTGTCAGTTAGTTGATCAGTCTGCTATTTAACATCTTGTGTTGGTGTTCTCTCTCCCTCAGTCTTGAAGGCACTTGGTTCAGCATCTGCCATCGCCGTCAGTGTGACCATGTACCACCGTTCTCTGCGCTCCTTCCTCCCTGACAAGGCCAAGCAGGGCTGGTTCTCCTCCGTGGTCTACTTCCTGTGGAACCTGCTCCTTATTGGTCCGCGTGTGGCAGCAGTCGCCCTCTTTGCCTCAGCCTTCCCCTGCTTTATCACTGCCCACTTCCTCTCTTCCTGGATGCTTCTCTTTTTCTTCGCCTGGCGACTCAAGACAGCCTTCATGGACAGCCCTGGTGGAGAATGGCTCTACCGGGCCACCATAGGACTCATCTGGTATTTCAGCTGGTTCAATGTGATAAAGGGGGACACCAGGTGCCAGAGCACCCTCTACCACACCTAGATAGGAGTGGATATTGGGATGCTTTGTTGTCTTTGGATGTGGCAGATGAAGAAGAACCCTCCATATTTTGAACTGCCACGAGATCCCTATGTCATCCTTGGCATTATGATCTCATTCTACATTGTTGGGCTCGGTCTTAAGGTGATATACTACAAGTACAGTCACCCAAAGATCACACAGCTGAGAGAAGACGAGCGTTGCCTCGAGCTGGAGCCAAGGTCTGAGCCAGAGGATCTCACCTCAGATTGCCATGACGAAGGGGAGTCTAGGCTTATGAGCTATAGAATGGGTCCTACAGAACCGGTCATCGGAGTCAATAAGAGGACGAGGAACTTAGCTGATAACTTCTACTCCTGAATTGATCATCAGAGACCTCCTGAACATGGAGAAGACTGTATGGGCTTGTTTGACATTGCAGCCGACATTGCAGTCAGTCTCAATTAGTCATTTGGTCACAATTTACCCACAATGACTAAATGGTCTGTCACATGTGGAGATGGAATCCACATGACAGATGGCTATGTGAGCCCTTCCCACACTGGTGAAAATAACATGGTCCTTTAAAAATATATATTTAAACTTTATTTTGACAGGGAGTCATGCTGAGACCAAGGTCTCTTTTACAGATTAATCTGGAGGCGAAAGAAACACACACCTGTTTAGGAGAGGTGCTGGCTAGCAGAGTAGAACACCTGTTTAGGAGAGGTGCTGGCTAGCAGAGTAGAACACCTGTTTAGGAGAGGTGCTGGCTAGCAGTGTGTTTTTGTTGTTGGTACATCCCTTTAATGGAAAACTTCAGTTCCCCTAATCGTGATATTTCAATTTAACATGTAGTTTGCTCACCTGCACACATACTCCAACTTCTTTTAGAAGTAAGAGTTATTTTATACCTCCAGCCAATCGCAATCACTCTATTGAGACATATTGCAGACTCGTTGAAAAATATGTTGGTAATCTCCTTCAGAACAAAACAGGAGTACATATCCTTCCATAATTTAACAGACAATGAAACACAAGTTTTGCTTGATTTACAATCTGATACATCAGTCCTTACCCGCCCTGCTGATAAGGGTGGGTCGGTTGTACTCGTGGATAGTACAGTTTATGTAAAGGAGTGTCATGGACAACTGCTTGACAACAGCTCTTACAAGAAACTCAGAAGTGACCCCACTTCCTAATTTCAGAACACTAACTTTACTGTCCTCGATGGGTTTTAAGTTCTGGTCAGATCACCAAAAAAAAACGACATTTTGGTTATTCAACAGCCTAAAAGTGTCACTTTCTATACTTTGCCGAAATTACACAAGAATGTTACAAAACCTGCAGGGCTGTAGCGGGCATTGACACAGTAACGGCCCCTTTATCGACTTTTGTTGACTTTTTATTAGACCACTCGCAGAACAGCTCCCCTCCTTTGTAAAGGACACCAGCAGTATGATCTCTATTAGTGAATCTCTTGATCCTTTCCCTGATTGTACTTTGTTAGTTACTTTTGATGTTGAGTCGTTATACACTAATATTCCACACGAGGGCGGTATTGAAGCCATGGAACATTGTCTTCTGCAACGTGACCCTAATGAATTACCTTCCAGTGCATGCATTATGACATTGGCTGAAATAGTACTCGCACACAACTACTTCATATTTCTAAATGATTTCTTTATTCAGATGAAGGGTACTGCTATGGGTTTACTAAGGTTTCTAACTACGCTAATTTGAATGAGGGTTACATGGAGAAACAGTCCATTTTCAATCCTCTCAACAAAACATCTTGTCTAACATTATTATTTGGAAACGGTAGATTGATGTTTTTGTTCTATTGAGGGGTGAAGTGAAACAGCTCCAGGCATCTGAGATTTACTACGCAATCTGACACACGTCAAATTAGTTTGCTTGATCTTCTGATTTTGTTTGAGGATAATGTTCTATACACTGATCTTTACAGGAAACCTACTGATCGTAACAGTTTCTTGAAAAACAGTTTTGCCTTATAGCCAATTCTGTCGAATCAAAATAATTTGCAAAAAACAGACTTCGACAGAAATATGTCTGAGACGCAAAGTAAACTCAAGGATTCAAGGGTACAAAAATGGTCGGATTAATACTGCCATTGAAAAATGCAAAACTAATCGAGACATGAGCTCTTTCAAGGACAAGTCTCGCAAAAATAAGCATTCTTGCGTTCTAGCTACCTGCAATTCAAAGTGTTCTGAACAAATTAAGCAAACATTGGTACTTTCACAAACACGTGTTTTCGGACCCTCACTTTGGTCGTATTCTCGCGGGGCAGAAATCTCAGATAAATTGATAAAACTCTAATTTACCTCCCTAAAATAACCCTGCACAACGTTTATTTGCGCATCTACCGGATGGAAACTACAAGTGTAATGGCTGCGCTCAATGCAATGGCATTTAAAAATGTAGATCAATCAAACACTCCCAAACAGGGAAACAGATCCCTATCAAAGGTGTTATCACGTGCTCCACTAAGGCAGTTATTTCTCTTATATCTTGTCCTTGTGGTAAAAGGTATGTGGGTAAAACAAAGCGCGAATTAAAAGTACAAATCTCGGAGCATCGTAGCACCATTTGGTGCAAAAACTCGATTTACCCAGTTGCGGCTCACTTTTTGGAAGTGAACCACTCGATTTCGCCCCAACGTTATATCGGCATCGGAACATGTCACCCTCCCTAGGAGATTGGGTGACCTCGACAATTTATTAATAAAACGAGAGGATGCCTGGATCTTTCATTTAAAGACCCTTGCTCCCGTTGGTCTCAATGTAGACTTTGATCTGAAACCATTGGGATTGTGCTACTCATTGTAAATGTGTGTAGCCAAATTGTATCTACGATTGTACGCTATCCATTCATGTTTTTTGTATGGTATTTTTATATCTGGGAATTAACCAATGATATCAGGCCATACCCAGCCATGATTACAGACACCTGTATGTGTCCTGAGACACTAAACTAGTGCCCCATAGTGTTTGTCATTATACCCTGATGAAGATAGCTTTTCTGTCGAAATGTTGGATAATTAGGTTATAAACTGGTTGGTTCAGCACTGAATGCTGATTGCCTGACAGCCATGGTATATCAGACCATATACCACGGGTATGACAAAACATGTATTTTTACTGCTCTAATTGTGTTGGTAACCAGTTTATAATAGCAATAAGGCACCTTATTGGGTTTGTGATATATGGTCAATGCACCACGGCTAAGGGCTGTGTCCTGGCACTCCGTGTTGCGTCGTGCTTAAGAACAGCCCTTAGCCGTGGTATATTGGCTATATACCGCACCTCCTCGGGGTCAAATCATGATGTCAGTGATCTTCAGGTCGGAAAGTTGGAGCTCTAGAAAGAGGCCCGAGTTGGATGACCGTTCAAAAAGTTCAAAGTTGTCTTTCTGAGTTCCCAGTTGTTTGAACGTGGCATCAGATTGTAACTATGGTACCTCAGGGTTGCCAACACATTCCCCACACCCTTTTCCAGGGGTTTTATTTTTTATTTAACTTATAAACTTCTCCTGTGTTTGCCTCTGTTTATTGATAAATCCCCCATCATAGTGGTTTCATCCAAATTTGACAACCCTGATAAAGTTCGCGTATGTTTAGGCCGGGCAGTCGGCTTCTATTTGAAGTGATGATCTGTGAGGTGATAACATTTATTTGCTTTGTGATTTGTCAAAAACTGTAAACGACTTGTCAAGTCATGTGCTCCAGTTCTTGTATACACTATAACAAGTATATTGAAGTTTGGCCACTTTTCAGCATATTACAAATCTAAATTCATGTTTTTCAGACAAAGGGCGCAGCCATCTTCGAATTTGTTTATTTGCGTTTTATAGTGAATGGCATTCTGGGATTAGGGATTATTTATTTGTCAAACAAACATGGCTGCCATCATAAATCATTTAACTGCTGTTAATGTAGCTGACACGCATCGCTTTTCTAAACAATATTGCATTTCTCCCTTGTACTCACCAGAGATGTGATTATTGTACATTGTAAATAAGTCTAACTGTTAGGTTACTAATTTATGTTTTGGTCAGTGTAACCTGTTATTTAGACTGGTTTATGGAATGAGTTTGGCTGTGGATGTGTTCGGGTGATGTTTGGATGACGTTCGCGTTTATCTTTTACAATAAAAGATGAAATTGAGGAATAAAGTCGTGAAGACTTATTTCCAATTAGTACAAAAGATTATTTGGATGCTTTTCAGACAATGATAGTTTAGACGCGTTTGCATCATACGTTCTGTTGCTACTGTTCCAATCATATTAGTGATGGTTCGCTGCAGGGACCGTGCACTCAACAATGATCACAAATATGTGATTGTATGCATCAAAGGATTTTAATACATGCAATTGGACAGTGATCACATTTGTGATCACAGATTTACCGCTGTCTTGAATCTTTCAAAGTTATCAGCTCTTTAAAAATACTGCTTTAGCAGCTCCGAATTAGGCAGTTTGAAGTTGATAGACCCAGGCCTCTGGCATAGCATGGAAGAAAGCCACTGAGTAATAGCCTTAACAACCTTGTGCCCCAGGATAACATTTCTGATCTCTGAGCTGCCGACGATTTGAACCGAGCCGGTGGTACATTCCATCAGAGGAAGGGGACAGAGCCTCTGAGTGTCATCTCACACACAATCATTTTCATACAGCTGCTAGCGAGAGGTTCAGAAGCACTTTATGGTGTACATTTGTATTTTTTGTTCTTTGTATGCAAACATGACTATAAAATGTGCAAAGACAATGAAAACAAGGCAACTTTCAAAGTCATTTTATTTGTATTTACAATTGCCTTGAGTGTTATTATACACAGGACAACCTTATTGGGCCTTCAACAGTGTTCTGGTCCCAGACAAAAAAAGTGGGGTGGGAAAACACGTCCCTTACATGTTTTATCTCAAGGCTTTTTTTCTACAGAAGATAGTCACACTAGCTGAGTATTCAAGAAATAACATGATCAAGTTGAGCCAGATATGTCCCTACAAAGCTGTGCCTTCATAGCTCCTTGCATTTGAAATGTAAATCACTACATGACAGCCAACAGAGACTTGTCAAAATGCACTTATAAAATTGTACATAGTTCTTCGTCTTCAACACAAATCCAAGGGAAATGTAAAAAGCAGACACAGCTTTTTTTTAACAATCAACTTGTTTAGCAACAGAGTACTTTAAATCAGAAACCATCACTGATAGAAATACATGCACCGTAAACACCTAAGATAAAACAAACTAAATCATACCAATGAAAAGGGTGAAAGGCAAACAAAACTAAAGATGATCTAATGAACAGTTCAACAATAAAAACAATTGGTTTGGGTATGCTGACTTCCAAATGTGTGTCAACTTCACAAAATGCCATGTCCATGACACCCTTCCATTCTAAAGGATCTAATTCACCATTTTACAATGCATCCATTTCCTCTCAACTCCATTAGGTAGTAACATGTACTGTTTTAGGAGAACATACACCAAACATACTGCAAGTCTATATACATGCTTCACCGTAGGCGGTGGATCTGGGCACCATTCAAAGTACCATGTGATACAGATTTGATTGTCTAAGCGGTAAAAGCCAGTCACAGCGACTCAGAAATGCTACATGACAGCATTGGGATTCAGTTTTCAACAAAGGGAAGGATGCGATGACTTGGTGAAGAAAGCTGCGAATCGTCTTTAAAAGGAGAGAATTTCCGCTGTAACATTTGTCATCGGCAGGACAATCAAAACAAGAAAATAAAACGTATTCAAAAGGAAAAAAATACATGATTCACATACAGTAAGCTTTTCAGTGCTACTGAGTTACAAATAAAAGATTTCAGCACCGATTAATGACGCTAAAAAAAAGATGAGTAAAATAACACTTGAACTAAAGTGTAACAACAACCATGTTTGATAAATGCATTTAACACAACTTAAGTATTTCCCTTAGAGATGATATATTCATATACAATATAGATGGCTAAAAAGGCACAATACAAATATGTACAAGACTCTAGAAAGATGCAAACAAATACAAAGAACACATTCTTAACGGTCAAGCTGCAGGGGTGTGTAAAATGGCCAAATCTTCTTCAGGCTCAGTATTGTTTAGTCATAATCTCACAGACCAGGGTTTAATAATATCAACCCTCTAACCACCTCTTCTTGACCAGCTAGCTACATGCGGCAACAAAATGTCCCTTGAAATATAGACCAGTTAATAACAGGCATACCATTACCACTGACCAGAAATGTATTGCACGGTCATCCCTGCCCCCCCCCCCCCCCCCCGCCCCCCAATATGTATAATGATGAGGGTAGATCGACTGACTACACTGCAAACAGACAGCGGCTGTATATTTTTGGGGCACCCCAGCTAGTTCACAGATGAATTACCAACTTGGGGACATGTCTTTGTATGCTGCTGTTTCTCTATTCAAAATGTGACGATAGGAACATCTGTGGTATTTGGAAACTGTGGGAAACACTTGGGAAATAAATCAACACATATTTTTGGTAAGTTACCCACCACATTGTAATAATGGTATCTGGGGTTGTGTGACTCGCACCATGCAAATCAGCTAAAGATTGATTTTACACATTTCCATTTATCAATGACTCAAGCAGTTGATCTTTGTGATGGAAAATATCTGCCATGTGAGGTAATCAGGACCAGATTGACCAGACAAACCTCCTGTGACTTGGTCTAACATCATTTCCAGTATTGAACAATAACAACAATTGCACTGTATCTTAAACAACATGTGATTGGATTGTGCCACTTGCCATTCCTTTCAGCAAACTGCTTTTAAATGCTATTTGTCATGTTTAAGTCCCTTTGCAGGAATACAAGGACACTTAGGGCTGTGCTCTGAGGAACAGTTAGCCCAGTGGGGACAGCTTCTAAAAGGTTATTTATACATGTACACACATTGAACTTCAGCACAATGCTGAAGAAATTACACATTGTTTTGAAGGCCCATCCTTAGTCTTTTAAAGTTAATTTACAGAAAGGCCTGGTTTGGCTTATCTTAGGTAATAATATACAGCAACCTGGGGTCCATAGATATCATGCAGTGAAATACAGGCTAGGTTCTTCATTGAGTCATTGTCTTTGCCACACATCAGTTTATGTAAAAAGACCACAGAAGACTGTTAGGCTGTTGAAGTCTGACACAGTGGAGAGGTCGGGACAGCTGAGAGAAGGGTGGTTTTATAATGAGCACAACATTCTATCTCCATGGAGGACATGGTCAGTACTAGAGTATAACTAGTAGAAAGGTTACATCCAGAAGGCAATTGAATGTCATTCCTAAGTAGCAATCTCATCATATGCTTAGAAAAACTAAAACAATTCCCAACCCCAATCAATGCTGTTTTCAAGCTTTGGAATGAGTGCAAAATAACCCCAAAATTAGAAAAATAATTCATTTTGTGACATTATCCTTTCATGTATAGCTACCGAGGGCTCTAAAACAATCCAAAGCGTCCGTCCGTGATGCCCGACAGTGCTGCAGACAGTGTGCATCCCAAATGGCACCCTTTTCCATATATAATCACTACTTAGTCAAAAGTAGTGCACTGCATAGGGAATAGAGTGTCATTTGGGATGAACCCAGAGGAACAACAGCCTGTGAGTTGTGGAGCCAGAGGTTTGTCTTCTTCCCTTTAGTTGTGTCCTCTCTGACTGCTGTGCCCCAGTGCCAGGATAGCTGCCATAGGGAGAGTGCTGCTGGGCAGGAGCCCTGCATCAGAGAGTATATCTGTCCAGTCTGCTTCCCAACCACTGCCATCCCCAAGTCCACCTCAGTTCAGTCCATGGCCATCACACTGGGGCAAGAGTAACTCACTAGGGCCAGCAGTGTGGTGTGTGTGTGTGTGTGTATTTCAGAGGGCTGGGGTGGAGCCAAGTACCTAATAATAATAAAGAAAATAAGTCACTCCACAAGCGAACAGTGGTGTGACTAACTGTTTCCCTCTGTGTCAGACCTCTATCCCTTGCGCTCTACAAGAAGTCTAGCTCCAGAGCTTGGTGCAGGGATACTAGGTCCCCGTGGGTGGAGATACGCCAGAAAGGCATGTTGTGCTGCAAAAACAGAGCAGAGATACCAACAGTCAAATCAATACACCAAGACTAATTTACTGTAGTGTTGAGTGTAAATGGTGAATACCAGAAGTATTTGACATACTGTATGCAACACAGAATAATTATTGCCGGCTGTTTGTTCAGTCTTAATACCTTGTAATATGCAGCCGATACCCAAATGCACATAGGCCTACCTGTTTTGCTGCAAATTCCTCATCACGGCCATCTCCTACCACCACATAGGTCACCTTCTTCCCAAAGCGAGAGACAATGCGCTCAAAACAGCTCTCTTTCCCTACAGAAAGACCACAGCAAAATCATAAGTAAATAGTCACAAGGACACACACTAGTAGATTGACTTTCAGCTGAGATACTCAAATGCTGGATTTAATCCATTTCATCCACCTTGGATCAAATACAAATCCTTTAAACCCCACGGCTATGGAGAACATGGGTTATAAGGTCTGTGTGTTAGTGGTTCAGTTTACCTATCTTGGTGGCACTGTAGATGTTCTCTATGGGGAAGACGTCCCCCAGGCCGTAGAGCAGCACCTTGGCCAGAGCAGGCACCAGCTGGGTGGTCGTCACCAGGACATTCATACACTTACCTCTGTGGACACGGATGCACACACAGTGAGTAGGGCCACAATAAACTCCACTACACCCCCCCGCATCAAATTACACTGTAAAATAAGAACAAAGATTGTCTAAAATGTCAAACTCACTGTGCTGACCTGGACTGGATGAGCAGCAAGGATTTGAGTGCCGTACTGAGCCAGGCGTCCGTCACATTTTCCATCTCAGACTGCAGTCGAAGGAGCAGTTCCCTCTTCATGGGACTCAGCAGGCCTGGAGGAGAGCAGAGGCGTTAGATGTGTTATTACCAGGAAAAGCCCAAGAAAACAAATATAGCATCACTAATTTCTTGCATTGATGCCGTATATAAAAACAATACCATCAGAGCAGGGCATTTAGAGGTTATTACCACAGCAACCAGGAGATGGTGCAGGAACACATTAACAAACCTCCCCATCGTCGACCCTATTCTTTTTCCATCTATTGGTATCTGGCTTTAGATCTGGCCGTTATATCAATGTCTGGTTAGATTCTACATTCTAGGATGCTGCACACAAAAAAATGGCTGTGGACAAACAGGAATATTCCTCCCAGGCGAAACTATGACACGGCAAGAGTACACAAAAGCATACCGTTTTTATTTGAACAATGCATCAACTTTTAACGTCTCAAAGTAATATTGCGGATATTAATATTCAGATGTCATCAGTGCTTGGACACCGTGCCCTAAGGGTTTCCCAGTAAGTCACAGTCTGGTGATTAGTCCAATTTTGAAGACAAACACAGTTTTCACACATCTCACCTCCCACATTGCATTTGTATCCGTTGTAGAGGTCCTTTAGACGGCGGTAGCGGAAGGCCAGTTTCCTCATCCACTCCACTCCACCCTGGACTGCAGTAGTGGCCCCTGGGGCCCCTCCACCACTGGGGCCGTTGAAGCCATCCGCCAGGAAGTTATAGGTGCTGAGAGGAGGATGAGAGGATTGTATGTGGCGAGCGAGGAAATTAAGGTCACTGAGTCTCTACAGTCTCCTGATATGAGCATCACAAATCATCACTATTTAGCTAAATAGTATGGTCTTTTGTATTTACTGGTTGTTTCCAGCAGCATCATAACTGAAGACATGTCCATACCTCAGATCCTGTCCATTGTCATCAGAAGCCATGTCTTCAACATGGACCTGGTCACACTCCTCCAGGTCATTGAAAAACAGGTGTGTGTCTGCCAGCTCAAAGATCAGCTCCTCCATCTGAAGACCCAGGTTCAGTACTGTGGCAGGGTCCTACACAACCCCAACAGGACAGAGGTTATATTCATTTCAATAGAAATCTTACCACATCAGAGAAATTCATTCTATTATACAGACGTGTAAAATTATAGATTACAGCGCAAAACATGATAGTTGCGATTTCCCCAATGTTTCTTCATTCCCAAAGACACACCTTGCCAAACTTCTGAGCGAAGGAGCCGGTGAGCAGAGAGTGGAAAATGATGATCGTCTCATCCAGATCCCAGAGAAAGATTCTCTGAAAGAGACGAGAGAGGAATGAGTCAGTAACTAAAGAGTGGGATTAATCAGAAATGATTCCATTTATAAAATTACATGAACATGTTAAAACAAAATTACATGTTGTAGAGCAGATACATAAATAACAAAGACAATTAAAAGAACCAGTCACCTGAGTAGCTGGTTAATTTGTAAGTCTGTATATGAATGACTGCATTTTTAAAGTATGAGGTGTTTTATTTATTTATTTTTTATGTAAATGTATGCTTTGGCCACATACGAAGATAGGATGAGTCAACAACATTATTTGGGTACGAGTTAGACAACTTTTAAAAAGGGAGATTTTCACTGAAAAGTTACTTTAAAAATAACCTCATCTGAGTAGCTGGTAAATTTGTATGTGAATGAGTGAGTAAGTGGTTGTGCATCTCTGTTCATGTGGGTCCTATAGTTACCTCAAGGTCGTTGTCAGTGGGCTGGTTGCTGTCTGATTTCTTGGCCTTCCCCTTGGCCTTGCCAGCAGGGTTCCTCCTCCCTGCCTCATCCTGGTCCCGGGCCCCCGTGGGGAGAGCCACGCCTGCCGGGAGGGCCACTCCGGTCGGGAGGTTCTCACGTGGAGATGCGTCTGAGGGAGAGGGCAGACAGGTTGTGGATTGATAGCTGACAATTCAGTTGAGCACTGACACAAACTCCCATGTTGAACACCTCAGCCTAAATGGACTAACAAGCCCATAATCAAAGCAATGTTGATAACACATTAACTACTGGATCCCAGTGTTATCCATCCAGCTATATTCTAAACATGGAACTGACATTCATCCGGTAAGGCATTGTGACACCGATAATGGGAATTATCAGAAGTACCTATAGATACCTGCATGGTCATACCGTAAGACTAGGGTTGCAAAGGGAGGGTATATTACTGGAAACTTTCAAGGTTTACCAGTAAACTACCAGAATGTTGGCCTCTTTCAAGGATTTTATGTAATCTATCACAATAAATCTAATGGCCCTTTTGGGTACTTCAGGTTTTTACAGGTGTCTAATGATCTCTGGCCCTCTATGTGACCTCATCACATGTAAACTATTTTAATTAAACAAGATGATTTTAACAAAATATAATGTCAAAGCTGTAAAACATGATCCTAAATATAAACCATTGGTGTTTAATATCCTTTATTTTCCCCCATCCATTTATTTTAATATGTATTAGTCGTCAATGTTTTGGTGTCAAACTGGTGGCAGTTGTGAAAAACGTTGCAGAATTAGTTGAAAATAATGAAATTGTTGATTAGATGTTTTTTTTCTTCATTAATTAGGATATGTTCTCTAGATTCATATTGGCCTATCTACTAGAAAAACTAATGGACACTGATAAACAATGAATACTATATAAGAATACATTTGTTAAAAGTTATTCAAGTATAAATTACCAAAGTTACCATAGATAGCTATTGATTCTGTTAATTACCAAAATAACGTTAACTTTTGTAAACTACCGGTAGCTTTGTAACCCTAGGTAAGACGGTACTAGCTATTGTTATGAGGTAAGGCTGAAGTACCTGTAGTGCTGGGCAGTCCAGCGGAGGCACTGCCCTCCGTCTTGATGGCTGGATAGCCAGCCACACCCACACTGGATCCATTCCCTTCGCTATTGGGCTGGCCGGCGAGCAAGTAGCTAGGAGGCGGGGCGTAGTACTGAGGGAACTGGGCCTGGCCCAGAGAATTATAGCTGCTGAACTCCTGCAGCATGAGAGACACATACAGAGAATGGACATGAAACAATCAAGGATGGATTTACAGGCTGTGTCCCACAGGGCTCTGGTCAAAAGTATGGCAGCTGTGAGGCAGCCATACTCCATTAGACATACTCCGTAAATGCATGGTGCCTTGACCCTGCACCACACTGAAGTCTCTGTGTAGAGATTTTGGTCTTGCCGTAGGTTGTAACTTTACATATGCTCCAGTGACGTTTTGCTACAGAGACTAGGGCAGTTGCAATGACCATATTAGCGCCACACCAGCAGTCATGACCGCAGTAAAATTCTACATGAAAGTTGAGTCACGGTAATCTCCTCTTATGCACTCTGGACATGCCTTAGCAGTAGCCTATCCAACTGGCTAACGATCTTCAGGTCCTAATGGCCTCCTAGTCAGGGCTCTATTATCCCTCTAACCACTGACAATGCAAATGCAATGGAAAAATCACATCAAAAACTCACCATTTTGATTGATAAATTCAAAGAAAGAAGTTCAACAATAGGTTGAAACGGAGTAGAACATGGCCATTCTGGATGTTGTTTCAAGGCCTAACAACTCAAAAAAAATGGGACAGCGCTTTCTAAGAAGACTGTTCATTCAAAAATACCCATACGCATATTACAGCTTACTAATAAGCATAGGCCTATATAAGCCCAAGCCCCAAGGGCTGTTATACAATAGCTAACCAATGAATAATACACATGGCAGAAAAACATTTTTTATTTATTTTAAATACTGATATCTTTGGTACATGGTCTAGCCTACATTAAACAAATTCTGATTTAGCCTACACTTATAGTGAATTTGTTTAAGATTTTGAATAGCTTAGTAATAGGGATTTTTAGAGAATATCTCACCACTCTTGAGTTTCCATCTACTTCATTCCTATCTCCAGCGCACAGAGAGGGGCTGTCAACAGTTTAATGAAAAATGTTTTGTGAAAACATGTTACTATCGATGTCCCCGAACAGATTTCACTTGGTTTCTCAAATTATGCACTGGGTAGCTGCTGGAATAGGGTTGAAGAGCCCATGGCAGAGAGTTTGGGCAGAATGAATACCACCTGTGGTGCAGCGATATTACCGGAGTAGCCTACCTAACATGAGTGAACAAAACATACCGCCAGGGAAAGTGGCCTCCATTCTCTATTCCAGTGCATAAGGATGACATGTCTTTTGTCTTGACCCTGTTCCTGCCCATTTGATGAATAGAACATTCTAAATCTAAATACATTTCACATATTGATAAAGACGAGATTAAATTGAGAATAGTCTGATGGGTGAAAATATGATCAATTGATGAGAGAACAGTGTGTGAAAACTGAGGCAAGGAACAGAGCTCAAACTTTTTTTCATGCAGCTCAAATATCTTTGGATTTCTACGGCCTTCTAATGTTTGTATCATTTATGACTAAAGCAGCCCCCCAACATTAATACAAATAAACTCTACATCTAGCATATAGGAACAGTTTCAAATTCTCACTTTTACGCTCAGCACTTTTGCGCTCTCTCTCCGGGAAAAAATCTGTTCTATTTTATTTAGCGAAGTTCAATTATATGATTCATACTATAAAAAGGTAGCCTAGTGGTTAGAGCGTTGGACTAGAAACCGAAAGGTTGCTAGATCGAATCCCTGAGCCGACAAGGTAAATATCTGTCGTTCTGCCCCATGAACAAGGCAGTTAACCCACTGTTCCTAGGCCATCATTGTAAATAAGAATTTGTTCTCAACTGACTTGCCTAGTTAAATAAAGGCAAAATAAAATAATTATAATATATAATAGTGGCACTGGACTTATAAGCATATCTGGTCAGCTAAATTAACAAGCCTACAGCCTATGGCACAGTGTAGTCAGATAACATACAATAAGACCAACTCATTCTGTTCTGAAAAAAACCGCACCATTTTTCTTTAGACCACCTGAAATAAAATGTATTTTTAATTTTTTAATAATGAATGTATTGTGATGGTGTATATTACATTTATTTATTAGACTTTAAATGTAGATGTTCCAAAAAGGCACATATTAGTGGCTTGTATGCTGCTTCTATGAGTGGAGCCTTGAGATGCTAAACATGTTTATGTTAATTAATGGTAAATTACTATTAGACCAGCAGACTTTTGCATGACAATAACCAGCTGCCAAAATTTCATGATCCCGACAGCCCTAACAGAGACCTTTCAGATACATTTTTGTTGCTTTTTGAGGCCCTAATTTCCCTGGTCAAAGCTAGCCAGTCCTTACCTGGTGAGTCACTGTAGGTGTAGCCGTGGTAGCTGAGGGGATGTTAGTGTACACACTGGATGTAGTGAAACTGGAGCCTGGCAGAGAAAACAGACACCTCAAAACATTGGAAAAACGCAGACAAGAATTAATGCTTCATCTCAATCCATTTCAATGAATAGATCATTCACGCCAGTGAGCGCAGTAACGTAGTAGTGAAAAGTGCAAAAATACATCTGCATAAATCATAGCACCGATTTCCTTGTCCAGTAAGCTTGTGCCTGACTTGCACTATGGGACTGTTCAGAACCGTAATGTGCTGGGTTGGATATTTTTCTTCCACATTGCCTTTTCCAGAACAGTTAGAGCAACTATTGTGGATGCGTAACCAGGCCAGCCCAGCACAGCTTGGCTCAGTTTGGTCCTGTAGTGTGAATCAAGCATATTATTATGAGGTGCACCCTTATTAGCGTTGACAGAAAGCGGATGTTTCCGGTTTTCAGGAACACAGTATTTTCAACCTAACTTCCATTTGCGCTGAATAATAGAAGTAGGGAATCGACTCAGGCGTCTGTCTACATCTGCTACGTTAGGTTATATGATGTGAGTCAGGGTGGTGAGATTGATAGATGGCGATGGCTTGCCTTGGCTGGGGTATGAATAGTGCACCTGGCCTGGCTGGGTTGAGGTATATGCAGAGCTGAAGCTGAGAAACCCAGGCTGGCCAACAGAAGGCACTGCATCAGGCAGCCCTGTCTCTGTCTTAACGCCTGGCCACATAGCACCTGAGGGAGGGATGGACAGAGAGAGAGAGAGAGAGAGAGAGGGAGAGAGAGAGAGAGAGAGAGGGGGGAGAGAGAGAGAGAGAGAGGGAGCAAAAGGTAGGAGAGGGAGTTGTAAAAGGAAATTTAAAAAAGATGTAGAGAAGGAAAAGAGTTAAAGAAAGACCTTTCAGTCAAAGGAGTGAAAATTATTGGAAATTTTAGGGCATTTGAATCAGTGCAAAAGCTTGACGTAGCGTAACAAGCGTAATAATGAACGAACAGAAGCGTAGTGTTGGGTTATTGTGCAGGTGATGTTAGGAGAAGACCAGGGGGGTGAATAGTGTTTGTGTATGTGAGAGAGCGAGAAAGATCAAGGACTGACCGAATGGTGGGAGGCCGTAGGTCTGTCCTGCCTGGGGGAAGGCGGTGTACACAGTGGACTGGGTCAGAGGAGGGAAGGCCACCTGGCTGCTGTACGACGTGACGGCTGGGCTGTGGGACAGACGGGGACTGTGAGAACTACTGGAGGAAAACTCTCTTCCCAATAGCATGCAGCGGAGAGCTGGGCCCGCATTGATCAATTGTCTCAGCGTATAAGTGCTGATCTAGGATCAGGTCCACCCTGTCCATGTAATCTGATGCATGATGATTTAAAAAGCCAAACTGATCCTAGAGCAGAACTCATACCCTGAGACGCATTGAGAATATGGTCCTGGGCCCCCATTTATCAAGTGTCTCAGATAAATATTGCTGATCTAGGATCAGTTTGACATTTTAGATCATAATAGTTCAGATTATTATGGACAGGGCGGACCAGATCCTAGATCAGCACTTCTACTTTGAGACACTTGATAAATATGGGTCCTGACCAGAACTTTTTAATGTCTAGAGTTTCCACAGACATATTCTTACATTAACATTTATACAGTAGAACTAGAAGTCATCACACACTGATTACTTCTGGCTGCACAAAGCATTTCCCTGTGGGAACAATACAGTTTGAATTGAACTGTCATGCAAGTCCCAACATACAAGTAACCCAGTGTCTCCCAATCCTGGTCCTGGGAACCCAACGATGTACACATTTTTGTCCTATCCCTAACACACTTGACTTAACAAATCAACTCCTTATCAAGCCTTAGATTTG
Source organism: Oncorhynchus gorbuscha (assembly GCF_021184085.1). Taxonomy (NCBI): domain Eukaryota; kingdom Metazoa; phylum Chordata; class Actinopteri; order Salmoniformes; family Salmonidae; genus Oncorhynchus; species Oncorhynchus gorbuscha. The sequence goes on along the minus strand of NC_060181.1, from coordinate 25,332,177 downwards.
TTTTTTTGAATCCGGTGTGTTAGTGCTAGCCATTTAAAAATAATATGCACCCCTTTGGGTCTCCAGGACCAGAAAACACTGAATAACCTATGACAGCAGACAATACTCACCTGCTTCCATGGTAGATGTGGGAGTTATATTCAGAGGCTGTTGTCATGGTGAGCTCTTTGCAGGTCACCGCTGGAAAAACATGAACAATGGTAGGCAAGCCTCAGCTTAAACACGTTTTACAAAACATGGTCTCACTATGACAAATGAAAAGCTTGTGTAGACCCAAGGAGTGTGCTCGAACTGGCGTGTGCAGGGCAGCGGTTTCCACCTTTTGGGTTTTGCCCTAGCACTACACAGCTGATTCAAATAATCAAAGCTTGAGGATTTGAAATCAGCTGTGTAGTGCTAGGGCAAAACCCAAAAGGTGCACCCCTTGGGGTCCCCCGGACAGAGTTTGGGAAACCCTGTGTAGGATGTTGTGCTCATACCAGTGTGTGTGTAGGGGTTCATGGACTCATCACAAGCCTGAGGCCCTGCTCCTCCTCTGTCTGAACCAGACTGGTCCCTGCTCCCTGAAATCAAAAAGACAACAGTCAACCATCTACACCAATGAGTGAACTACCACTTATGTTCACTAACGCCATCTACAAGTTCCATCTATTCCTTATATGCCCACACACATGCCAGCAGCATACCACCCTGCATATCACGGCTGGCTAGCAGGGTTGGTCCTGGGCAGTTCCAGGATGGGAGACCAGATGCTGCTGGAAGTGGTGTTGGAGGGCCAGTAGGAGGCACTATTTCCTCTGGTCTAAAAAAATATCCCAATGCCCCACTGCCCTGTGTAGGGTGCAGTCTTTCGGATAGGACGTTAAATGGGTGTCCTGACTCTCTGGGGTCATTAAAGATCCCATGGCACTCATCGTAAGAGTAGGGGTGTTAAACACGGTGTCCTGGCTAAATTCCCAATCTGGCCCTCAAACCATCATGGTCACCTAATAATCCCCAATTTACAATTGGCTCATTCATCATTGGCTCATTCATCGTTGCTGCAAATGAGAACGTGTTCTCAGTCAACTTACCTGGTAAAATAACGGATAAATAAACAATAGATCAGGGCATAAAATGAACACCTACCAAATGTGGGTAGATTTAGGTATTTGCGGGTAAGAATGTCTATTTCACCAGCTACTTTGGCGGGTGGTCAATTTGCAGGGCTCTACAGTGAGAGCAGTGCATTCGCAAATGTGAAAATATTCAAAAGTCAAGTATGAGCACTAGAGGTTGACTGATTAATTAGGGCCGATTTTAAGTTCATAACAAATCGGTAATCGGCCTTTTTGGACGCCGATTATGGCCGATTACATTGCAATCTACGAGAAGACTGCGTGGCAGGCTGACCACCTGTTACGCGTGTGCAGCATCAAAAGGACCTTGTGGCTACAAGAAGCCAAGGTAAGTTGCTAGCTAGCATTAAACTTAGCTTATAAACAACAATCAATCAATCTTCACAATCACTAGTTAACTACACATAGTTGATGATATTACAAGGTTAACTAGCTTGTTCTGCGTTGCATATAATCAATGCGGTGCCTGTTAATTTATCATCGAAGCACAGCCTATTTCAACATCGCCCAACGGGTAATGATTTAACAAAAGCGGATTTGCGAAAAAAGCACAATCGTTGCACAAATGTACCTAACCATAAACATCAATACTTTTCTTAAAATCAATACACACATATTTTGTTAAACCTGCATATGTAATTAAAATAAATTCATGTTAGCAGGCAATATTAACTAGGGAAATTGTGTTACTTCTCTTGTGTTCATTGCAAGCAGAGTCAGGGTATATGCAGCACTTGAGCAGCCTGGCTCGTTGCGAACTGTGTGAAGACAATTTCTTCCTAACAAAGACCGTAATTAATTAGCCAGAATTTTACATAATTATGACATTGCTGTTACATTTCACAACCTTCAAGTCATATCTAGACCAGTGGTTCTTAACCTGGGTTCGATCGAACCCCAGGGGTTCGGTGAGTCAGTCTCAGGGGTTCGGCGGAGGTCAAGGCATACATACGACTCATGATGACATGCCCCGCTTGGCCATCATTCGCTGCAGGTGATCACGCTACATCGCTTGGCCTATCTGTGCTGCAAGGAATTTGGTGCGCTCAGTAGTCGACTTGTGACAGTCGTGATGGTACGTCTTGTGATTTCTTTCTTAATATTTTTATCCCTTCATACCTACTATGGTATGACCATGGTGCTTGCCTACGGAGCTGTGAGGGGAACAGCACCTCAGTACCTCCAGGCTCTGATCAGGCCCTACACCCAAATAAGGGCACTGCGTTCATCCACCTCTGGCCTGCTCGCCTCCCTACCACTGAGGAAGTACAGTTCCCGCTCAGCCCAGTCAAAACTGTTCGCTGCTCTGGCTCCCCAATGGTGGAACAAACTCCCTCACGACGCCAGGACAGCGGAGTCAATCACCACCTTCCGGAGACACCTGAAACCCCACCTCTTTAAGAAATACCTAGGATAGGATAAAGTAATCCTTCTCACCCCCCTTAAAATATTTAGATGCACTATTGTAAAGTGGTTGTTCCACTGGATGTCATAAGGTGAATGCACCAATTTGTAAGTCGCTCTGGATAAGAGCGTCTGCTAAATGACTTAAAAGTAAATGTAATGTAATATTGTATAATATTATAATATTGTATAATTGTATAATATAGTGCACTATTGTAAAGTGACTGTTCCACTCGATGTCATAAGGTGAATGCACCAATTTGTAAGTCGCTCTGGATAAGAGCGTCTGCTAAATGACTTAAATGTAAATGTATACTATGTCGAGCAAAAAAGAAAGTGGTCGGACGAATATGTACAATATGGATTCACATGTATAACGGAACGTGATGGGAGTCAGCGTCCTAACTGCGTGATTTGCAATGCCAAGTTGAGCAATTCTAGTCTAGCACCGGCAAAACTAAGAGAACACTTCCTTAAGCTGCATGGAGATGGAAAATACAAGAACACAACGCTCGATGAATTCAAGGTGAAGAGAGCCAGATTCGATGAAAAGGCTACTCTGCCTGTTCTCGGCTTTGTACTCATCAACAAACCGATCCTCACAGCATCGTACGAAGTTGCTTACCTGATCGCAAAGCAGGGCAAACCACACACCATTGGTGAAACACTCATAAAACCAGCTGTGTTGAAGATGGCGAATATCATGCTGGGAAAAGAGGCTGAAGTTAAGTTATCCCAAATTCCCCTTTCAAATGACACCATCAGCGACAGAATAGAGGACATGAGCAAAGACATCTTGGCTGAAGTAGTTGCAGATCTGATTTCAAGCCCGGCAAAATTCAGCCTTCAACTCGACGAGACCACAGACGTTTCCAATCTGAGCCAGCTTGCTGTATTCGTGCGCTATGTGAAAGACGACGTGATAAAGGAAGATTTTTTTATTTTGTAAGCCTCTTACAACAACAACTAAGGCAGCCGATGTAAAGAAACTTGTGGATGACTTCTTCAAAGACAACAATCTTTCGTGGGACATGGTTTCTGCAGTTTGTTCAGACGGAACTCCAGTCATGCTGGGAAGAAAGTCTGGTTTTGGTGCGCTAGTGAAAGCCGATGCACCACACATCATTGTCACGCACTGTATTCTGCACAGGAATGCATTGGGAAGAAAAACCTTGCCTCCAAAACTGGCAGAAGTATTAAAAATTGTAGTGGAATGCGTGAACTATGTGCGAACTAGTGCTCTGAGGCACCACATCTTCAGTGAGCTGTGTAAAGAAATGGGCTCTGAATTCGAGGTACTTCTGTACCATTCTAACGTTCGGTGGTTATCCCGGGGACAGGTGCTGAATCGTGTTTTTGCTGTGCGTGTGGAATTAGCCCTGTTTTTGCAAGAGCACCAACATTGTCATGCAGATTGCTTAAAAAATTCTGAGTTCATTCTCATTTTAGCGTACATGGCTGATATCTTCACAGTTCTCAATCATCTCAATCCAAAGATGCCAGGCGGTGGAGTTAACATCATTGAAGCGGAGGAAAACCTGAAGGCTTTTCAAAAAAATCTACCGTTATGGAAACGACGAACAGAGAACGATAACTTCGCAAACTTTCCCCTGCTGGACGACTGTGTAAGTAAGATCGAAGATGTATCTGGAATCAGAGACATTTCTGTACCCGCGGAACTGAAGCAAGCAATTGCCACGCACTTAGATGAGCTTGCAAAGTCTCTCGAAGGATACTTCCCTACAAGAGAGTCATATCCAGCATGGGTGAGACAGCCGTTCACGTGTAGTGTTGAGACAACAGATGTCAATGATGAATACCTTGATGAAATCATTGAAATTCAGCAGAGCCAGGTTCAACAGCAACTCTTCAGAACAACAACGCTTTCAACGTTTTGGTGTCAACAAATGGTAACGTACCCTGTTATTGCTAAGAAAGGAGATTTTATACCTTTTGTAACAACATATCTTTGCGAGCAATCCTTTGAGGATGCTGGAAATAAAAACGAAGAAAAGGAACAGACTTTGTAGTGAAAATGACATGAGAGTGGCACTTGCCAAGGTGAAGCCGCGGATTTCTGAACTGGTCTCTGAAAGGCAACAGCAGAAGTCACACTGATTTGCAGTAAATATTCCTTATTATATTTTTGTTTTTGTGTGAAAATCATGTTTTGATGATTTTGTTCTTTGAACACAGTGATGTTCATGCACGGTTCATTTTGTGCACCAGTAAAATATATACACCTATGTTTTGAATTTGAAAAAATCATATTTTATTATTCCAATTAAGAAGGGTTCAGTGAATGTGCATATGAAACTGCTGGGGTTCAGTACCTCCAACAAGGTTAAGAACCACTGATCTATACTTAGGGTTGCCACCCGTTCGATAAAATACGGAACGGTTGCGTATTTCCTTGAAAGAATAAACGTTTAGTTTTCGAAATGACAAGTTTCTGGATTTGACCATATTAGATCATATTAATGACCCAAGGCTCGTATTTCTGTGTGTTTATTATATTATAATCATGTCTATGATTTGATATTTGATAGAGCAGTCTGACTGAGCGGTGGTAGGCAGCAGCAGGCTCGTAAGCATGCATTCAAACAGCACTTTAATGTGTTTGCCAGCAGCTCTTAGAAATTATTGAGGCACAGGGCCGACTTCAAGCCTATCACCTTCCGAGATTTGGCTGGCAATAGTCAAGTACCAATAAGAACATCCAATAGTCAAAGGTATATGAAATACAAATGGTAGAGAGAAATAGTCCTATAATAACTACAACCTAAAACGTCTTAACTGTGAATATTGAAGACTCATGTTAAAAGGAACCACCAGCTTTCATAAGTTCTCATGTTTAAGTTTCTTGCTCAGAACTTTAGCTTTTTTACATGGAACATATTGCACTTTTACTTTCTTTTCCAACACTGTTTCTGCATTATTTAAACCAAATTGAACACATTTCATTATTTATTTGAGACTAAATTGATATTCTTTATGTATTATATTAAGTTCAAATAAAAGTGTTCATTGTTAATTCAGTATTGTTGTAATTGTCATTATTACAAATATATATAGAAAAATCAGCATCAGCCTTTTTATTTGGTCCGCCAATAAAATTGGTATCAGTGTTAAAAAAAATCATAAGCGGTCGACCTCTAATGAGCACGTGTGAGTTAGAAAAATTGGGCAGTAGCTATTTTCAAAGTATGTCTGCAGTTTTGTTTCATAGCAAATCGCACAAAGAAATAGGAATCCCATATCCCATTTCACACAGCAACACCACTGCCTGCCAGTGAAGTGCAGTGCTGATAGATTCATTTTGAGGCACTGTGCACAGCAATAAAAGTTGGTCTAATTTACTCTAAAGTCCACAAAGTGAGACTTTGTCCTCGTGTTTCTTGGCTATTTACACTTTTTCACAAGGTCGGTTGTTTTTCAACGTTAGTTCGAGTCTGCTGCTTCAACCAATAACGAAGAGACGCTCTAGTCAGATCCCAAGTCACTCGCACTCAGGACTCTTATAGGGGCAGCTGAACATTTTGTCTCTGATATTTTGGTTAAAAGACTCAGGTCACCAAAAATTAAATTAAGCAAATCACGGTCATCCATTTTGTGAGTTGCTGGTAGACTTCGTAATCTACCTGCCACAGGGGCTGGTGGATTTTTAAAAAAGGTACATTTTAGGCCCATAGGCAATAGATGAGCATTTTTTTAAGAGTCATTTATTTCTCAGGCTTTCATTTATTCAACTCACCTCCATCAAGCTGGGCATTAGACAAGGAGGAGAAGGAGTCGTCCTGATCTCCTGAGCCCAAGAGAGTAGGGGGGCTCTGGTCATCACCACCCAATCCCCTAAAAAAACAACATCCATTTACCAAATATCACAAGCCTATTTACTACCCACCGACAGCACTACCTGTGCTAATGAGAGAAAAGTAAAACTGAACCATCAAACTATTCAGTAATACATTTATCGGTCTAGCCACCATATAGAGTCTTTGAAAGGCCATTAATAAGAACAAACACCACTGTACAACCCACAACAGGAAACAATCACAAAATGATCCTCTAGTATATGTGAGACTGCTGAAAAAGCTGACAGACCCTCTCAAATGTCTGCTCTTTCAGTCACCTATTATCAGAACATAGATCTCATTCATCCGAAGTGGCTTTCTAGAGACAAAATGGGCCATGTTAAAAAGCATGTTAGAAATAAACAAACTGACCGTGGCTCTTTATCCAGTCCAACGTTGAGCTCATGCCTTGCCTTCTTGATCTGTGAAAGTAAAACACACATGAATGACATGTTAACCGTTCTTTAAGTCTTAAAACCCTTAGAAACAAATTACGGTAGTCAATCAGGTAGTGTCAACTTTAGTGTCTGGCAAGTTGTGAAGTGATGTTAAAGGGAAATCTACTCAAAAACCCAACATTGCCACGAATTCTGTCAACAAGAAGTATATTACAAATCTTTTCCGAGATGTGAGATAATTAACTTGCCATCTGTAGTATTGTATAGATTTGGAATCGTGACATTACGTACTTGAGGAAAATAGGCACGTTTGGACATATTCCTTCAATCATTGGATCTCCTTTCTATAATATCTCTGGCAACGGCACCATGCAATGCGCACTGGACTAAAGAGGCAGACTAATTGGAAAAATGTGCTAGACCCTCCATTAAATTACACTTTTCTTGAGGTAGGAATGTAATAAAAATATGATCAATGGCTCATTCGAGGAGATATCCTCCCGAGTTATGACATTGGCCTGTATTGAAATCTGACATGTATGATAGATGTTTTCTTGATCCAAAAGTAATATTCCTATTATTATTATTATTATATATTATTTCAGTGTAGTGAGACCTTATCACGAACTACGTCATACCGGCAGGATTTCTGCCTGCTTGAACGCCAATAACTCAGATACCCATGAAAAGACCCAGGGAATCAATAGAAAATCCCACAGAGACGCAAAATAAACAAATGTAACATAAAAATGTTTTTTAAATGTTTTTAATCGGTGAGCCATTCCTTTAAGATGAATGTCTTGAGACTCAACTCACCGGCAGTTCAGGCAGGTCCTGCAAGTCATCCATGTCTGCTGAGCCACGTCCTCCTGACATATCTTCACTCTCTTCGTCTGGGGAGGCTGTCCGGACACTGCTTCACACAAACACAGTATGCCCAGGGTGAGTGGACAGGACCACTGGTTTAAGTAGCCAGCTATGATCCCCTCCCCCCTGACGCATCTCCGGGTGCCCCCCGCCCACCCTACTCTCGTAGGAGTTGATCAACAGTGAGGCGTGATGTCGCCTACTGGGGAAGAAGTGATGCACGATCGGCCTAATCTACCGCAGGGGAGCGGCAGGTGAGGCACGTGCACCGTGGCCCCACCACTCCGGTGTTTACAGTTGGATTAAGGGGAGCGTGCCTCCTTACATGACCTAGCCTACATTTGAGGAAATGTATTCTCTGCGGATTATATGAGCGGCATTAGGTGTTCAGGTGCAAGCTGTCGTATCAATAGGTGGTCCACTGGATAAGATCTAACCTCATTTTCAGCCACCGGCCGCCCCCTTTAGCCTCCTCTCGGTGTGCCCTGGCCATAGAGCCCTGATCTAACTGGCATTTGCGGGAAGAGAAGGGAGAAAATTGTATTTTAGAATTTCCTACCTGACCTACTTTATCAGACACTTGTTAAAGAAAACCGTGCACATGAACAGGATGCCAGCCACCTGAATTATAGATATACATCGAGGCACGTGTCCCAAAAACATTTACACAACTCTTCCTAGTAAAACGGATCACTACATATTTTTTAGGAACCATTTTTGTACACCATGCAGCTTACATCAGATCATCTTGCAACTTTCTCTGTAAAGCTAACTTTTGTCAAGTTCATATATTCTACAATTGGTTTCTCTTTTCATTGTCAGTAGGCCCATCCATTTTCAGCATTGATATCCATAACATCTAAGTGTTGATATTGATGGCTCATAGCTTCAGAAGCTTCTGTATTCACCACATTGTGTGCGCTTGTTCTGAGATGTATTTTTCAGACTTTTACTGAAGCAATTGTTGACATTGAAAATGTATTTTAGCTAAGATACGCTTAGAAAGTTCACACTAAAATGTATTTCTCATATGTAGCAGTACGGTTCTTAATTTCAGATAAACACTTATCTTTCTATCAACGATCTTTTAAAATAGTCCTGGGAGTGTATTTTTCTAATTAAAGTGACCCAAAACATACAGACTTCATCCAGTGTCCTGAAAAGTGGATTAGTACATGTATCATTTGCATATTTTGTATGCAAACAGTATAAGAAAAATTATACACATTTTTTTAAAAATATTTGTGTAAACTGATATATAATCTTTCTTAGTATGAATAATTGTCTTTATATATCCTTAGAGATTCATTTAAATGATTTTATATATCCTTAGAGATCAATTTCAATGATAAATTCAAGCTCTTTGTGTATGAGAAGCAATTATTTAGTGGCCTGCAGTAATGTGCCCTATAACTCAAGGCCTCTCCTGACTGATAAGAAGTTATGTGATATGCAGAGAAATCCTGGGTGATGGAAGAGTACTGAAGTGCATATTTGTGGAAAGGAAGGGGCAAGAGCTAAGGGTGTAAGTGGACACTGCACTGCACGTATGTTTTCACAGTCTTATGTACAACAATTAAATTGATTTTTTTTTTAAATTGCTCAGAAAATTTTGGGTTCGAAATAAAAACATAACCAAATTCAGCCCACAAGTTGGGGAACCCTGGTGTTTACCTTCAATTGGTTAAGGTTCATTTGGATATATCAAAACGAGAAGAAAAACCCTATTTAGGATGTGGTGCCTTGCATCAGGGATGCAAACTGGTAAGGGCCCAAAAAGGTGACACTTTCCCTCCCCCCACTGAAACATACAAAAAAATCCCTGCTTAGGAGGAAATGCAGGTTAACTAATTAAAACAAAGAAAATGATCTACATGATCAGCTTGGGTGTAAAAGAGTGGTTGACGTGAACCTAACTCACAGCTAAACAATTTAAAGAAAGCAATCCAATGTTATTTGTTGCCTGGTCTTTACTGCAAATGACACTGACGTCTTGAGAAAAAAACCAATACACTAATATTGCAGTTAGCCATGACAGCCTTTATAATAGAATGCTTGTGACCACACACATAAATATTGCACTTGGGGAAAAGGACATCTTAAGTAGAAATATAATGAAACAGGCATTCTATTTTTGCTCTATTATAGTGGCCACTATATACATCGATTAAGTGCACAAGACTACATGTGTTCAAAAACAACATTCACTGAGTAAAAAAAATAAATAAACAAAAAGATAATCCCCCCTCTCACTCACACGTGTTACTGTCAAGTTCAACATAACAAAAGCAATATCTTTGGGCTACACTGCACATTATTACATTGTACACATTCTGGCTGTGGACATCTGTTCTACAATGTGCTAACAAAAGTGAGAATGGGGAAAGTTCCTTTCACCAGGCCCAGCTCCAGCTACACCAGGTCCAGCTCCAGCTACACTTGATCCCTGAATCCACTTGTTTAAAACCTGTTAGGGATGATGCGAATTTTCGCAGCTTTTTGTAAAAATAAAATTGCGCAACATTTCAACGTCCTGCTACTCATGCCAGGAATATAGTATATGCATATGATAAGTATGTGTGTATAGAAAACACTCTGACGTCTCTAAAACTGGTTAAATCGTGTCTGTGGCTATAACAGAACGTGTTTAGGAGTAAAAATCCCAGGGAAAACTGTTCACCAAAAACAAAAACAAAATATTCATCCGCCAGTCAATGTATTGTCTAAGGCGACAGAAAAAAAACGAGGATTCCATTACAATGCCTACAGTTTCCACACGATGTCGCCAGTACTGGCATTTTATGGCTGCTTTATCCTTGGTAAGATGAGATAGGCACTTCCTGTCTTGGGGCTCACCGCAGGATGTTATGAAAGTGAAAACATGGAGGTTGATTTCAAGACTTGCTGCTATCGAATACAGATCGCCCCGTGATCAACTTAATAATCTATCAACGTTTATTAATACCTAAAGTTGGTTTAGAAAAGTAGTTTGAAGTGATTTGTAAAAGTTTATAGGCAACTTTTGTAATTTTAAAAAGTGACGTTGCGTCTTGTAAAGTGGAATTTTCCTGAATCAGACCGGTCTTCATGAAATGACATGTTGGGTATACAATGACGGATTTAAATCGGGAAAAAGACCCAATTGTGATGTTTATGGGACATATAGGAGTGCCAACAGAGAAGCTTGTCAAAGGTAATGAATGTTTTATTTCTGCGTTTTGTGTAGCGCCGGCTACCGCAAAATCTGTTGTTTAGGTGACGTTCTGGTATTTTGGGGGGGGTGCATGCTATCAGATAATAGCTTCTCATGCTTTCGCCGAAAAGCATTTTACAAATCTGACTTGGTGGCTAGATTCACAACGAGTGTAGCTTTAATTCAGTACCTTGCATGTGTGTTTTAATGAAAGTGAGTTTTATTGAAAACTATAGGTGGCGCTCTGAAATGTCCGCTGATTGATGTTCCTGCACTGGGACTACATTCTGCGTCATCCCCAAGCAATGCCTCATTTTCAACTAATTCCCTCATTCTGAAAATTAACCACATACTGTAGAGGGAAAACATTAGTGAACAGATAGCAATCAAACTAACCACTAGTTAACATTTAACACAGATTGACAGGGTCCAGTAAGCAACTAACGCATTACAACTTTGAGGAACGGTGTTTTGCTGAAAATCTCCAAACACACGTCACTTGTTCGCTTACAGCCAGTAGTCATCCAAAGCCCCCCCACCCCCAAACTTATCTCATCGGATCTACACAAATCACATAGGTCACCTATTTTGGATTCAAAACGGCGAAAGAAGGAAAACCATCTCTGTAGCACTCCACCAATCAGGCCTTTATGGTAGAGTGGACAGACAGAAGCCACATGACACCACACTTGGTGTGTGCCAAAAGGCACCTAAAGACTCCCAGACCATGAGAAACAAGATTCTCTGGTCTGATGAAACCAAGACTGAACTCTTTGACCTGAATTCCAAGCTTCACGTCTGGAGGAAACCTGGCACCATCCCTATGCTCAGGACCTCGGACTGGGGCGAAGGTTCACCTTCCAACAAGACAACAACCCTTGGCACACAGCAAAGACAGTGCAGGAGTGGCTTCGGGACAAGTGTCAGTGTCCTTGAGTGGCCCAGCTAGAGCCCGGACTTGAACATCTTTGGAGAGACCTGAAAATAGTTGTGTAGCGAAGTCCCCCATCCAACCGTGTGGTCCTTCTGTAGCTCAGTTGGTAGAGCATGGCGCTTGTAACGCCAGGGTAGTGGGTTCGATCCCCCGGGTCCACCCATACGTAGAATGTATGCACACATGACTGTAAGTCGCTTTGGATAAAAGCGTCTGCTAAATGGCATATATTATTATTATTATTATTATTATTATTATTATAACCGGACAGAGTTTGAGATAATCTGCAGAGAAGAATGGGGAAAACTCCAAATACAGATGTGCCAAGCTGCAGCATCATACCCAAGAATAAGCAAGGCTGTAATCACTGCCAAAGGTAAAGTTCTGAATACTTATGTAAATGTGAAATTTCCATTATTGCATGCTCTAGCATCACTACAGGCATCACTACAGACCCGGGTTCAATCCCAGGCTGTATCACAACTGGCCTTGATTGGGAGTCCCATAGGGCGGCTCACAATTGGCCCAGTGTCGTCCAGGTTAGGGGAAGGTTTGGCCGGGGGGGACTTTACTTGGCTCATCGCTCTCTAGCAACACCTTGTGGCGGGCCGGGCGCACCTCAGTCATCAGTTGAACTGTTTTCTCCGACACATTGGTGCGGCTAGCTTCCGGGTTAAGCAGGCAGGTGTTAAGAAGATCGGTTTGGCAGGTCATGTTTCGGAGGACGCATGACTCGACATTTGCCTCCTGAGCCCGTTCGGGAGTTGCAGGAGGAGTTGTGGGATTCGAAACTGGAGAGAAAAATGGGGGTAAAAAAAATGCAACAAGTGGAAACATTTCTAAAAACTTGCTTTTGCTTTGTCCTTATGGGGTAGTGTGTGTAAATTGAAGGGGGGGGGGGGGCAATTTAATAAGGCTAGGATTGCACATTTTTGGGAATATTCAGAGGTGGAAACTTTCCGTGGGAATTAATGGGAATATATGCAAATTAATATTAACACCATTTATATGTAAATGCTTAAAAAAAATATTTACAATCTCATATGGAGACAGAAACATGAACCTAAGTAGACAATTGCAAATGATTAAAGCCTGCAAATGATTAAATCCTTCCAAAAAAAATCGATTTAGTTACAAATTGAACCTTTAAATGAGTTGACTCTTCACATGGGATGATTTCACTGAACAACAAAAGGGCATATTGAACAATCCCCAATGATCCATCGCATCTCCCAAAACCGTTTCCAACATACATCTGTAAACTAATAGTCTAGAAACTAAAGCTTGTCGTCTTCCTCTCAGGCGTCCATGTCTTCTCTTTAGACCTTCTCAATGTCAATCTCTTGAACATCAGACTGAGGCCTCATCTTCACTATGACTTTCCAACCTTGTTGAGGATGGCTTGTTGTCAGGCTCAAAAAGCCTCAAATTTCCCTGGATGGCCACCAATTTTTCAACCCTTGTATTGGTCAGCCTGTTGTGTGCTCTGGTGTGGACCAGTTGCGCTCTGAGGCGGCTGATATCGGTGGGATTTGGAGGATGATGGAGGTAACAGGCGAAAGAGTCTCTGATCCACAAAGTCCCTTCCATCAGGTGGCATATTGCATCTCCATCCCAAAGCCCTTGCTTGGAAGTGTACCTCGTAAGACTGCCGAGAACCTTGCCCTCATCCAGGCCAAGGTGGCGAGACACGGTAGTGATGACACCATAGGCCTTGATCTCTGAACCAGACTGGATGCACTTGCCAGCATACTTGGGGTTCAACATGTACGCTGCAGCGTGTATGGGCTTCAGGCAGAAGCCTTCATGCTTTTTGATGCATTTCAGAACTGCAGTTTCCTCTGCTTGGAGCAACAGTGAAGTGGGCAGGGCAGTACGGATTTCTTCTTTTACATCTGCAGGCAGAGTTTGAACATCAGACAGGATGGCATTGTCTCCCTCAATCCGTTCAATGGCTACTGCTATAGGTTTCAGGCTGCTTACCACTCTCCCCCAAAATACATCATCCTGGAGGATCCTCTTGATGGGGCAGTCCATATCGGCAGACTGTGATATGGCCATTTCTTGCAGAGACTCCTTCCCCTCCAGGAGACTGTCAAACATGATGACAACACCAACCCAACAGGTGTTGCTGGGCAAGTCCAATGTGATACTCTTATTCTTCTCACTAAGCTTGGCGAGGTAGATTGCTGCTATAACTTGATGACCCTTCACATACCTAACCATTTCCTTGTCTCTCTTGTAGTGTTTCTATTGTTTTCAGTGCCATGATGTCCTTGAGGAGCAGATTCAGTGCATGAGCAGCACAGCCAATGGGTGTGACATGAGGGTAGGTCTCCTCCACTTCAGACCAAGCAGCCTTCATGTTAGCAGCATTGTCTATCACCAGTGCAAATACCTTCTATGGTCCAAGGTCATTGATGACTGCCTTCAGCTCATCTGCAATGTAGAGACCGGCGTGTCTGTGCCCTTGTAGAATACTGGTTGAGGGGTGGAGATGTTCGTGGGCAAGGAACAATTAACTACATTCAACCGCCCATCAAAGATGATTGCAATATAGTCTGCTTTCTCTATGATTTGCTTGACCTTCACTTGAACATCCAGCAAATGAGTAGATAAAGCATGTCTTGTTGGAGGGTGCATGCTGGTTGAAGAACATTCAGAAATCTCTTCCAATACACATTGCCTGTGAGCATCAGAGGTGAACCAGTTGAATATACAACTCGAGCAAGACATTCATATCAGCATTTCTCTGACTATGTTCCTCCATTGAATAAAAGAACTTCTGATTCCAGGAGGACCATGAGCTGATGCTATTGATAAGGTGTCTGAATCATTATTTTCACCTCGAATAGAGGTAGAGGGACTTTTGTCAGAGGTTGCTTGTTGTGAGCGATGAGGGAACTTTATGCACTTGGCCAGATGATTCTGCACTTTTGTTGCATTCTTCACATAGGATTTGGCAAATTATTTTCACATTTATAGAGCTATTCCTTCTACATTAGCTGCAGTGAAATGTCTCAATACATCACATAGTGCCCGTGGCATTTCCCTGTAAAGATTAGAAAAAGAGGAAAAAAAGTTACAAAATACAATTCCATGTAAAGATAAATAGATTTAACAGCTTTTGTAAAATACATGTTTTAAAATTAAACATGGAAACAGGTGACTTAACACTCAGTGAGCAGGCTCAAGCAAGCTAAAACCCACATGGTAGCAAAAACTAACTAGAAGAAATTGTAAACAAGTTAGAAATGATTTAAAACACTTCGCTGTAGGCTACTATTTCCTAGTTAACAAAAAAAAAGAATGTACGTCATACAAAATATATTCACCCCACCCATTATTGTAATCAAAACTTACCAGAAAGCATGTAGTCCTTGGCTCAGACAGTGTAGTAGTGTGGGCTCAATAGGATCTCATTACTGTGAAAAATCTTGAGCATCAGCTGTACACGTGATAGAAGAATGCACTGTGCATGCATAGGGTTGCAATTCCATTGAATTGGGGATAGTTTAACCAAAATATGCCAGACCTAGAATTGCCTTGTGCATCCCACAAAAAAATGCACTGTTATAAGCTAACTTTTTTGATGAATTCAAGCAAAACTCCCAGGCTTAACTTCCCATGGAGAAATTCTGGAAATTTTCCGTAAAGTTTCAGACACTTTGCAACCCTAAAATAAGGCTGTAACATAACAAAATGTAGAAAAAGTCAAGGGGTCTGAATGCACTGTACACTGCCCCCAAGGGGTACTATAGACACACATTAAAAGTTACATTTTATATTTTGTGCATTCTGAGACAGTAAAGTTGTGATATTGCATGCAAATGTAACATCCATAATGCTAGAACTGCCCAGTAGTACTAAGATCAAAAGGCAAAGCTGAAGAATTCAAATGAGGGCACCTTTGACTAAATAAAAAGTCAAAAATATCCCTGTCATTCGCAGTGCAGTGTAAACTTCTAAAATGTTAAATACGAATTTAATCTGATGGTTTAAAGATTTGCAAACAGCCCTGGCATTTTCTATTGAATATAGGCATATTATGAATCTGGCCTTTATAATCTAATACAGTGTTAAGATCTGGCTTGTGAACCCAATGCAATCTCGGTTGTCCTGACAACCATACAAAAGCTCGAGCTACTCACGGCACCTGCTGTCGACATAGGTAACCTGCTGTACTGTACACAGTGATCAGCTGATGTTACCCTATGGTGTTTCCAGTTCTCAGAACCGTCACTAAACTTTTAGCCAGCTGAATCACAACACACACAGGCACTGTAGTATGCTTTATGCAAAACAATGAAGCAAGCCTACCTGCTCCACAGACTGAGGTATGAATCTTTATTTATTTACTTATTATTAATTTTAAATAGGCTATACTGTAGTCTACTTCAGTGATCATTAACTAGATTCAGCTGTGGGTGGATTTCTTTGTTGAGCGGATAGTCACGGGGCAAGAACATAATTACAAATACAAATGTTGGGCTAAAAGAAAATCATTTCAAGCTTTTCTTACATTTGTATATGATACTTGGGCACAGATTTCTCAAGTTAAAATAAAAAAAATTCCTGGCGTTTTTAGTCTTATGTCCAACAATGAAAATGTAACTTTATTAAAATTGGGATGTCTCTGTGCTGCCTATGAGTATTGTCTTGATAAGCAAACATTGTGTGTATGATGATCTTACTGTTATTATTGCCTCCTCTAATAAGACATTGTGACATTTACAGGAGCACTGTGCTGATTTGACTTAATCTTTGTCCAGGAAAACCGGCCCTACAGTGCCTTCAGAAAGTATTCACACCCCTTGACAGTTTCCACGTTTTGTGTCACTGGCCTACACACAATAAACCATAATGTCAAAGTGGAATTATGATTAGGAATTTTTACAAATGAATTAGAAATAAAAACCTGAAATGTCTATAAGTATTTTACCCCTTTGTTATGGCAAGCACAAATAAGTTCACTATCACTGTGTGTAATAGTGTTTAACTCATCTCTATATGGTCCCTCAGTGGAGCTGTGAATTGCAAACTGATGCAACCACAAAAACCAGGGAGTTGAACATTGAATAACCCTTTGAGCATGGTGAAGTTAATAATTACACGTTGTATGGTGTATCAATCAACCCAGTCACTACAAACATACAGGTGTCTTTCCTCTCAGTTGCCAGAGATGAAGGAAACCACACGGATTTCACCATGAGACCAATGGTGACTTTAAAACAGAGTTTAATTGCTGTGATAGGAAAAAACTGAGGATGGATCAACAATATCGTAGTTACTCCACAATACTAACTTAAATTACAAAGTGAAATGGAAGCCTGTACAGGAAAAAAATAATAATTCTGCATTCTGTTTGCAATAAGGAACAAAAGTAAACATGAAAAAAATATGGCAAAGAAATTACATTTATGTCCTGATTAAAGTGTTATGTTTGGGGTAAATTCAATACATCACGAGAACCACTCTTCATACTTTCAAGCATGGTGGCGGCTGCATCATGTTATGGGTATGCTTGTCATTGGCAAGGACTTGGGAGTTTAAGATTAAAAAAAAAAAGCTAAGCACAGGCAAAATCCTAGAGGAAAACGTGGTTCAGTCTGCTTTCCACCAGACACTGGGAGACAAATTCACCTTTCAGCAGGACAATAACCTAAAACAAGGCTAAATCTACAATGGAGTTGCTTACCAAGACAACGTTGAATGTTCCTGAGTGGCCTAGTTACAATTTTTTAATTAAATAGTTGTCATGACGTTGCCCTCTTTGGCTCCAGCAAGCCCCATCCCCCTCTCCCTGCCTCCGTCAACTAGGCTGCTGTGGTCAGAGGAAGGTCATAAATTCCAGAGGAGAAGACACTGCCTCATGGCCACACAGTATAAGAGAGTGAATTGAGGTCCGAACAAATTTCATGTTCCGGAAAAGGTATAAAAGATCGGTGAAGAATCCAGCTACGAACTGGTCCGTTTGTTACAACTTGTGGAAGCTCATGGGAGATGGTGCGGCCACATTACCATAACGCTGTTTATATAATAGCCTCAGATATGAGGTTTACATCTAATTGTTGTATAAGATGAATGAGTGAGTATGATACTGTTTACACAATTTTACAATGCGATGTTGGACTGTTTAATGAAGGAAACTCCAATTCCCTTTTGAGAACTAAATCAGAGGACCGCCCCTGAGCCAGGTAGGGTCAGGCATCCTGGGACAGCCCCTTTTCTGCAAATCCGAATAAAACCCAACCTTGAGAAATTATTACCAGACCATGTTTCTCTCAATCACGGGAGTAACAAAGGTTGCAGACCATTGCTGAATCTTTTAACCATACCACGTGGTTAAACTCTTAGACTATCGATACCAACAGAATAAGAACAAGGCTGTATTAATTACTAGTCTGAAGCTAGGAATTCGGTATCATTGAACGCGAAGAACGACAACCACCGAAACATCCATTCTATAACAAATGAATGAATGTAAATCTGAACTAGAGAGCGAGAGGACGAAACTCTCCAACAGAAACAAACTTTTCAACCGCGATCAAGACGACACACTGAGCGTAAATATGTATTGATTGCAATTGTTCCCAAGTGAGCAAAGGATTAGATTTTCAATTGTTATAATTATCACTCTGTAGTGACTTCTCAGCTGGCTCCCCCTTTTGTCCACCAAGCCACGATGTCGGTTTAGCCCACTAGGACACATTCCCCTATCATTTCTTGAAAACATATTTACCTTGTTTGTTTATTTATGCATTTCTGTGAATTACTTAGTAATAAATACAGGATTTAAGACAATTGATGTATGGATGACTCATAGTGAAGACTGGGTTCGTGCAGATAACCAACAATTTACGACATTTGGAATAAGACTAACGTGAGGTAAAGTAAATAATTCATTCATCAGAAGACTATGGATCAGATAAGAAAATATCTGAAAAGTTATTTTAGGAAATGATAACTTTGTAATCTGAATATTTTCCTCCTTGGTGCCCCGACTTCCTAGTTAATTACGGTTACATGATTAATCAGTTTGATCGCATAATACTAATGACAGAGAATCTTTGATAAAAACTAAGTCTTCAATCTAATGATAGTAAAGACACGACAGTCTTGAAATCTATGGCAAGACTTTCTTTTAAATATTGGCCGTCTAGCGATGATCAACAACCAACTTGAGAGTTTGAAGAATTTGTTAAAGAATAATGTGCAAATACTGTACAATCCAAGAATGCAAAGCTCAGAAGTTTACCTATATATATATATATATGCCATTTAGCAGACGCATTTATCCAAAGCGACTTACAGTCATGTGTGCATACATTCTACGTATGGGTGGTCCCGGGGGATCGAACCCACTACCCTGGCGTTACAAGCGCCATGCTCTACCAACTGAGCTACAGAAATACATAACATGTATCTAACATGTATTGACTCAGGGGTGTGAATATTTATGTAAATTAGATATTTTCAATACATTTACAAACATTTCTAAAGACACGTTATTGTGTGTAAATGGGTGAAAGAGAAAATATTCAACCCATGTTGAATTCAGGCTGTAACAACACATTTTTGAATATGTCAAGGCATATGAATACTTTCTGAAAGCACTGTATACATTTTGTCTGAATAACGTAGCTCATTGAGCTGGACTTGATTCATATTAAACATAACATATAGGACCCGTTTCCCAGAAACAGATTAGGCCTGGACCTAAAACTAGTCATGGACCAAAAAAAAAAGCAAGCTCAGCATGCTTTTAGTTCAGGATCAGGCTAAATCTGTGTCAAGGAAACCAGCCCATTGAAAACTGATGTACCTTTGGATTCTGTTCTTGCTTCTTTCTGACTCGTGGACTATTGGTAACAAATAATCTACTGTCTAGCTGGATTTCGTATAACATCCTGCTATGGTTTCAATTAAATTATTTGAATTAAAATCTTTGACCTTCATAGTAGTAGCTAGCTAACGCAGGTAAAAACCAATGACAAGCTGGCAGCATGCCATTATCTGTGGTGGCGGTAGCTATCTGATTTTAACAACTATTATTTACACACTAACGTTACTAGTAGTTAACGTTAGCTTACAAAAGAACATTACATTTTCCGGCGGACTAATTTCAACGTACTCTTGTCGAGGGAATTTGAGAAAAAAAAACATCTAAATGGAACAAACGTGAGTCTGTTGTAGACCCATGCAGTTTCTGTTAACTGTTATCTCATGGACATGTCAAAATAAAAGTCCCACACAAGTTCTTGCTTTCACGTGTGCAGGCAGGTATGGCGCACGTGTAGGATTTTGACATGAGGTGTAGTATATTAGAATCCCCAAGCTACTCTTCCCCAGATATAGCCAGGTAAGCAGAGAGGAAGTGGGTCTACAATAGACCCACGTTTGGAATGTCCGTTTAATTTGTTTTTCTCAATCCCCCCTGCATAAGGACCAACACTACGGACAACAGGCAGAATACATTTAAATGTAATTAATTTCAGGCTTCCTGCGGACTATTCCGTTTTTTACAAGATAATTATGACATCTGGTGGTAGCTGTTTTTAGTGTAAATACTAGCCTTGCTAACGGCAGCTATGGTGGTGGGTGTCTGAGGCTGACTTTACACTGTCATTTCAATACGTTTTGAATGATAAGCGTGCAGATGATAGTAAAATAGCTAGCCAATTTTGCCTCCAAGGCAAATCCAAGTTAAATTCTATACAAGTGGGTGGGGGGGTACTAATAAGTAATTAGCATGCCCAAAACAGGTGTGCTAACGTTAACTGCTCCACACTGAATCCAACACTGGTTCCTAATTTCTATTAATCTTTATCCAGGAACTGTATACACGATTAAGTGTTGCTAGCGATGGCACGTTTACTAGAACATTCTACATTTGTAGAGTCAAGGACAGCTTGTGAAGGTGAAGTCCAGTTATTGCTAGCAAATACGATGTCTAGCGAAGTTAGCCAAATTACTACGTTACTTATCCAACGGACTTTTCATTTTAGCAAACTAGGATGAATCGAAAATCTATAGATATGGTTTTATATATTGCAATTAGCTGAGTACCGGGAACATAGCTAACTAGAAAGCGTTAGTTAGCGCATAGCAAACTGCATTGTTTTTAGCTAGCCAACGCTCTCATGATGCTATGCTAGCTAACGGAGTATTACCGCAACGTGTTGGAACTTCCCTTTCAAAGTTAGAAATCGTTATCGCCCGTGGGTCTACATTGGAGTTAGTCAAACTTAACCTTACCATTGGTGTAATGTATTTTTGCTTTAGTCGAATATCTTCGTACTGAATCCACACCGCTTTGTCTGTTCGACCACTATTTAGCAGGAAGTTTTGATTATTCATGTTACGCCGTGTGCAAGGTCCTTGCAATCCGGGATCTTTGGGACGTCACTACCCACGATTGAAGCTGAAATGTTGAATGGTTAAGGGAGACTTTAGATATGTTTGCATCAAATTGACTGACTTGTCGCAGATAAAAGGCTGTGCATGATGATGTATGGCAAATAAACATACCCTTTGCGGTTAAATTCCCATGTGATTAATAAAAAAGACAAGTTAAATGGGTTTCCATCGCATTTTCAACTCTACTAATGGTTTTCTCACTTTTTTTGTTGTTGCGTTATATAGCAAGTGTGCCCACTGGTATTGGCATGTGCGCTCTAGCCAACTGCGCACATATAACCTACAAAATAAGATTATTATGGATAAAAGAGCGTGATTATATTATTTGTCAAACGGCAGCCAAGCATCAATGATCATGTCATCAGAATAAGACCCTTGATATTTATTGGAAAGGAGCATCAAACTCAATCACTCATCAATCATGCAAATGTATTTGTAAAGCCCTTTTTACATCAGTTGATGTCACAAAGTGCTGTACAGAAACCCGGCTGGAAACCCCAAACAGCAAGCAATGCAGGTGTAGAAGCACCTGCATCATCATTTTGCACTTTGACCACACTGTGAAAGTCATCATAATTTATTTCATCTGTAGCCTAATAAACTGCATGCTTTCCCAACGAGTCATAGTGGGAAGACCACACATCATTGCATGACTCTACATTTATTTTTGATATGATGGTTATTATATCAATATATACAGTGGGGAGAACAAGTATTTGATAACCTGCAAAATCGGCAGTGTTTCCTACTTACAAAGCATGTATTTTTATCATAGGTACACTTCAACTGTGAGAGACAGAATCTAAAACAAAAATCTAGAAAATCACATTGTATGATTTTTAAGTAATTCATTCACATTTTATTGCATGACATAAGTATCTGATCACCTACTAACCAGTAAGAATTCCAGCTCTCACAGACCTGTTAGTTTTTCTTTAAGAATCACTCCTGTTCTCCACTCATTACCTGTATTAACTGCACCTGTTTGAACTCGTTACCTGGATAAAAGACACCTGTCCACACACTCAATCAAACAGACTCCAACATCTCCACAATGGCCAAGACCAGAGAGCTGTGTAAGGACATCGGGGGTAGAATTGTAGACCTGCACAAGGCTGGGATGGGCTACAGGACAATAGGAAAGCAGCTTGGTGAGAAGACAACAACTGTTGGCACAATTATTAGAAAATGATAGAAGTTCAAGATGACGGTCAATCACCTTCGGTCTGGGGCTCCATGCAAGATCTCACCTCGTGGGGCATCAATGATCATGAGGAAGGTGAGGGATCTGCCCAGAACTACACGGCAGGACCTGGTCAATGACCTGAAGAGAGCTGGGACCACAGTCTCAAAGAGAACCATTAGTAACCCACTGCGCCGTCATGGATTAAAATCCTGCAGCGCACGCAATGTCCAGCCCCGTCTGAAGTTTGCCAATGACCATAGATGATACAGAGGAGGAATGGGAGAAGGTCATGTGGTCTGATGAGACAAAAATAAAGCTTTTTGGTCTCAACTCCACTCGCCGTGTTTGGAGGAAGAAGGATGAGTACAACCCCAAGAACACCATCCCAACTGTGAAGCATGGAGGTGGAAACATCATTCTTTGGGGATGCTTTTCTGCAAAGGGGACAGGACGACTGCACCGTATTGAGGGGAGGATGGATGGGGCCATGTATCGCAAGATCTTGGCCAACAACCTCCTTCCCTCAGTAAGAGCATTGAAGATGGGTCGTGGCTGGGTCTTTCAGCATGACAACGACCCGAAACACACAGCCAGGGCAACTAAGGAGTGGCTCTGTAAGAAGCATCTCAAGGTCCTGGAGTGGCCTAGCCAGTCTCCAGACCTGAACCCAATAGAAAATCTTTGGAGGGGGCTGAAAGTCCGTATTGCCCAGCGACAGCCCTGAAACCTGAAGGATCTGGAGGTCTGTATGGAGGAGTGCGCCAAAATCCCTGCTGCAGTGTGTGCAAACCTGGTCAAGAACTACAGGAAACGTATGATCTCTGTAATTGCAAACAAAGGTTTCTGTACCAAATATTAAGTTCTGCTTTTCTGATGTATCAAATACTTATGTCATGCAATAAAATGCAAATTAATTACTTAAATCATACAATGTGATTTTCTGGATTTTTAGATTGTGTCTCTCACAGTTGAAGTGTACCTATGATAAAAAAATTACAGACCTCTACATGCTTTGTGAGTAGGAAACACTACCGATTGTGCAGGTTATCAAATACTTATTCTCCCCACTGTGTATGTATGTGTGTCTATATATATATATATGCACATTTCCACTGACATTTCTTGGAAATTTCAGCTTCTTTCATACTGGACACCGATACATAAAAATGGTATCCATGACTTAATCTGACTCTGCGGAAATAAAGGGCCTCATTGACAAAATCCCGAAGTACCCCTATAGGTTTAGGAAATATTAGGGTAGGGATGTCCTAAACAACCCGGATTGCACTAACTACGCGTATCAGATCTTATCAAATTTTCAGACCAATAGTATGGGAAAAAAAATAGTTGTCCTTCCCCTTTGTCCTCAGAACAGCCTCAATTTGTCAGGGCATGGACTCTACAAGGTGTCAAGCGTTCCGCAGGAATGCTGGCCCATGTTGGCTCCAGCGATTTCCACAGTTGAGTAAAGTTGGCTGGATGTTCTTTAGGTGGTGGACCTTCTTAATACACATGGGAAACTGAGCATGAAAAACCCAGCAGCTTTGCAGTTCTTGACACAAACCAGTGTGCCTGGCACCTACTACCATACCCCGTTAAAAGGCATGTAAATAGTTTGTCTTGCCCATTCAACCTCAATGAACATACACAATCCATGTCACACGGCTTAAAAATCCTAACCTGTCCACATTTACACTGATTTGAAGTGGATTTAACAAGTGACATCATAGATTTGACCTGGTCAGTCTGTCATGGAAAGAGCAGGTGTTCTTAATGTTTTGTACACTCAGTGCATAAAATTGAATGTAGCCTATATTTCCAGGAGACCAGCACCAATAATCAAAATGTACCAAGTGTGTGGTGCTTTTTTAAATTGATATGAAAATGTATGAAAACGTGTTCCTTGGAATAGAATGTAGTCAGCTAAAACTGACTACTTACTATTTTAGCATACTACTTACCATATATTTTCTTAACTCCTATTTAGTATCAAACTGGCCTCCAGAACAATCACTTGGTTCAGACTTCCATTTGAATTTGGTCAATACATTTTATTTACCATTTTGAACAGATAACAATTCAATATTTTAATTTATCAATACTAGGAATTTGTCCTCTGGTCTTTAAACATACAGTACATTGTGTCATGATGTAAATAAATATGGAGAAATAAAATACAAAAACAAATAACACATGTAAAGCTTCCAAATATGGAAGAAAATCACCTAGAACTGTATTGCGTAGTTTGTAATTTTCTACAAGAAGGAAGCGGTACCACAGAATGATCTGTAGATATTCGCTGCAGAGCCAACACTTCTTTGCAGACCAACATTTTCAGACTTGGCAGGATCAAGGAAGTTAAAGTGACATATCAAATTAAGTGTCAGTCCTTTATCAATTTACACTATATAAAAATAAAAGTGATTTTCATCATGAATAGATATTTGTTCTGTCAGCCATTACAAGGTTATCTGTTAAGGCCAAATAAAATAAAATCAGTTCATGCCCTTTAAAAAAAAAAAATCACTACTGACATCTGGTAAACACTGTGATCTTCCATAATCTCAGTCATTTTAGAGGATGATTTTTTTAAGGCATGATGACTAATGGAAAAAATATATCTCTGATCAATTAAAGGTGATTCTTGCCAAGCCTGCGATGTTATTGCACTATTTAGGGCCATCAGTAAATGAACGCCGCTAACGCTGTTTACAAAGAGTAATTTCAGTCTAAGCTCTTGTCATTGCAGCAGCACAGCTTTTCAGGTCGTGGTCTCCAGACCATGAGGATAACAAGAAATAGATACAAATGGATCAGGCCTACCTATCCTACTGTAACATGGCAGGAACAGACAGGCACACTTTACAAAATGAAATGCATGTACAGTTCCTTTCTATATCAATCTAGCAGGAGTTCTGTACACAATGCAAATGGATATACATAACAATATAATGGATTCTCTAGAGTGTTTTGCCAGCAAAACAGCAATCACTTTCACTCGCAAGAATAACAATGATTGATATGTGTTATTACTGCAGAAGACCTATTATTGCTGGTAAAACTGTATACTCTATTTATGATAAAAAATATATTAATGAGTCTACAAACATTTATGTCAACACAATATGTCAACACAGTCTCAGGGGGGTAAAAGTGCAGGTATTACAAGAACAAAGGCAAGAACATTTTGTTCACATAGGGAGTATAAATAGCTAAACATTTGGAGCTTCTTAATTAATATATTACTATGGTTTTTGTTAAAGATTCAAGTGGAAAATGTGTTTTTAAAAGGAGTACTTTGTAATTTCTCAAACTGAAATACTGTAGTAAAATGAACAGTACCATTAAAATAGTAAACCATTGCATTATTTGGTAAGATTACAATTAAATTACTATGCCATGATATACAGATTTCTTGTAAAATAACATATTCCGTGTCTGCTTTCTATGCATCAGCATTCATTTGCTCTATTATTATCATCAGTATTTGGACGAAAATGATCCACCAGTAGAATTTGGTTCAGATGGTACCATAGTACCCTATTTGGTCAAAAACAAAATTGTTGAAATTTCATTATCCATTCTGGTGTTTTCCTACTTGTTTGAGATGATTTTGTGGGTGAAAAGATATGCAGTTGACCAAGAGACAAGAGTGGATGCTTAAGCAATGCAAACATTTTCTTTACCCTTGTTTCCTCAAGTGCAATCGACCATTCACATAACAGATAACAAATGCATTGTGACTCGAACAGACATGTACATCTTCAATATATGCAGAAAGATTAGGAAGGCATGGACCTCTCTACAGCTAGCGCCAGGGTCATAAGTCCAAACAGACTGGAAAGTCTGCAGGTTTGATGCAGCCGGCTCTTCTTGCCTAGCTCTGTGGGTACAGTACTGTTCTCGCTGCCTTGAAACTTCAGGCACGTCATCCTTATCTCCGACAGTGGTCGTAGTCCACATCGATTTGAGAGAAATGTCCTTTCTCCCTGTAGTACAAAACATAATCTCTATTTCCCACCGTGGCACACTTTGGATCAGTTTTGGGGTGAGTGGGTAGGTAGGGCCATTGGTGTTGAAGATAAGAGTCCCATGCAATCTACACCCCTCATGCAACAATCCAACAAGATCTGGAGTTTCTGGACCCCCTTTTCATGCCTCTTAGGCATGTCACTCAGGATTTCCATTAGCAGGCCATGCAAACCTCCTAAACTGCTCTAACAGTGCGTGGTAATTGTCCCAGGCAGTGTTTGTCTGTTCCTATTCCCCCTTTCGACTGTGGAGGGGATGAGGATCGAGGTGGATAGAGGAGTCCTTCACATGAAGCTGTCAGCGGGTCCATAGGAGAAGCCTGGGAAGGCTCCAGCTGCCTCCTTGATGCTGCTAGTCACCAGCAGGCCGTCCGTGTTGCACAGAGATGAGGTCACAGGGAGGTGGGTGAACTCTGGGTCAAAGTGCCTGAGGTCCGTAGGCCCGCTCTGTGAAAGACAACCAAACAGAGCACTATATTAGAGACGTGCTCTAAAACACAAACATCAAATTCACATTTCACACCCATAAAGCCTCTAAATATATACATTGCTGTCATTGGGATGCAGTTTGTGACCATTTTTTAGTAAAACAAGATGGAAATTCTACTTGAAGTGAACAAGAAAGGGTATATTTGTACTTCTCTCATGTTAACCTGGAAGACTACATGTAATACATTGTTGGTAGATGTACTTACCACTGAGGGAATGTAGGGTGGTGTGATGTTCCTTGCCATCAGGTCATCCCAGTTGATGGGTGAAAAGAAGGTGTGGAACTTCAGTTCCATCTAGAGGCAGATAAAAACACTACATCAATGCACTGGTACAGAACAATACTGAGACCTTAGTAGTATTTGTTTCTTGTGTGTTATTCATATAATATATTTGTTTGTTGTACATTGATTGCTCTGTCGCTGTCTATGTCTGTGTGTGTGGGTACTTACAAAATCATCTTTCACTCCCAGCCTCTTAGTGCGGTCCTTTTGCAGGAGCCCCTCCAACAGTTCTCTGCCTGCGTTGGACACGTTGGGCTTCAGTACGAGAGGCTTGTTCAGGATATTGTTGTACATCTCAGCTGTGTTGCGGCTGTAGAAGGGGGGCTATGGAAAGAGACAGCAAAAATCAGTACATGCTACGTGGCCAAAATCTATACACACCACGCACCATGATTGTCAGTGTACTTGTGTGATTCATACTGACATTCCTTATATATGGGGCGGCAGGGTAGCCTAGTGGTTAGAACGTTGGACTAGTAACCGGAAGGTTGCAAGTTCAAACCCCCGAGCTGACAAGGTACAAATAAATCTGTCGTTCTGCCCCTGAACAAGGCAGAACGACAGTCATTGAAAATAAGAATTTGTTCTTAACTGACTTGCCTGGTTAAATAAAGGTAAAATATAATAAAAATATAACTGAAATGGTGACATACGGTGTCCCACCAGAGTCTATAGAGCTCTGGTCAAATGAAGTGCACTATATAGGGAACAGGGTGCCATTTGGGATGCATTGATAGTGGATATCATAACTAAGGTAAATGCATTGTGAAAACTGAACCATGAAAGAGATGCTGAAAAGAGCAGTGATCAGTAATGCCTCACCAGTCCATAGAGCATCTCGTAAAGCACGGATCCCAGGCACCACCAATCCACGGTTCGGTCGTATGCCTGCTTCTGCAGCACCTCGGGGGCCAGGTACTCCGGGGTTCCACAGAAGGTGCTGGTGGTCCCAGTGGGTGCAAGGCCCTCTTTGCAAAGGCCAAAGTCTGTCAGGACGATGTGGCCCGCAGAGTCTAGCAGGATATTCTCAGGCTTCAGATCTCTGTGAAGTTGAGGGAGAGGGTTAGGAAAGTGCAACTCTCCCTATACTTAATGCATTTTTATGCAAAAGGTGGATAAACAGTGTTTACGTCCGTTTACCTTCCTCTAAACCACTGGCGCTTATTCAGTGGACCAGAATACACATTTCTATAAGTGGTATTGTTTCTGTCATGTGCTATGAAATATAGTCACCACCAGAGGGTGGTGTATGATAGGATCTTAGTTCATACCTGTAAACAATATGCAGGGAATGGAGGTATCCCAGAGCACTGGCGATCTCTGCAGCGTAGAACCTGGCTCTGGGTTCTAGGAACACCCTCTCTCTCTGTAGATGATAGAACAGCTCTCCTCCATTCACGTAGTCAAGCACAAAGTACAGCTTGTCAGTAGTCTGGAAGGAATAGTGCAGCCCCACCAGGAAAGGATGTTTGATATTCTTCATCAGGACACTTCGTTCCGCCATTATATGCTTTTGCTAGATGAGGGAGTAAGAGAAAGATGAGCATACCACTCACAATGACATCAGTGCAATACTTCAATTAGAGCAACTGAGCGAGCGACTGAGTGGTTGTATGCGTTTGTGACTATTGCACCTTGCTTGGAGTATTGATTGTTTTTTTATGGTGAAGATCAGTAGAGTAAGACTCACTTCTTTCTTCTTCAGGATGATTTTCTTCTGTAGAACCTTGACGGCGTAATACTCGTTGCTCTCCCTGTGTCGAGCCAGCAGCACCTTCCCAAAGCTCCCTTTGCCAATGATTTTCAGGTAGTCGAAATCACATGGTTTGATCGCCAGCTCTTCAGCTAGTGAGCTTCTGGGGGAGGTCAGTAGCATCTAAGAATAGAGGAGGAGAGAAGGAGCTAAGAATGACCATCTTGGCTCTGGATAAAATGATCTATTTACAGTTCACACTGGTAATTCAAATGGCACCCTATTCCCTATATAGTGCACTACCATAGGGCTCTTTTAAAAACTTGTGCACTATTTAGAGAATTGGGTTCCTTTTGGCTCAGTCTGTCCCAGTGGCCAAGGCATGTGTTATGCTGATGCTCACCGGATTTAAGAGCTCAGCATTGTCCAGCTTCTCATTCTGGTTCTCATCGATCTTGAGGAAGTCAACTTCAGAGCTGAGGAATGAACAGAGAATGTTAGAATGGAATCCTCCTTCACTTACCATTCTCAAAATAACTTATGGTTATTTTGACTGATACACTCATTGCCACTTTGTGATTTTATAGGGATGAGTGACCTCTCTAAGTTGACATTGTTTTTTCTAGAGTGTTTAAATTATAACAGTAGTCTAATACTTAGATTGCCATCACAGGCCAGTATTACGATTCATACTATTTTTCAAAGTCGGACAGCACAGTAAAATGGTGAGTTTTACAGTGATTTAATTGAGTAATTAGATAGAGAAGGTTCCATTTGTCATAACTGACCCAAATGAGATACAAACCTTCCAAGACTGTAAATAAGGGTCTCTCCTCTAACTCCTGAGAGACAATAAGGGTCTCTTTTCTCTAACTCCCGAGAGACTATTCAGTTGTTGTTGAGCCCCTCCCTATACACCATGTAGCCTGCAGCACCATCTGAAAAGTAGTTCTAAGCCAGGGGATCAGACATGACTAGCACAAACAGCCCAGAATCTGACTGCTATAACAACCTAGCACCTGATGATGGTATTTCATTTTTTGTATATTTTATTGAACCTTTATTTAACTAGGCAAATCAGTTAAGAACAAATTGTTATTTACAATGGCGGCCTACTCCGGCCAAATCTGGACGACACTGGGCCAATTATGCGCCACCCTATCACAGCCAGATGTGATACAGCCTGGATTCAAACTAGGTGCTGTAGTGACACCTCTTGCACTTAGATGCAGTGCCTTAGACCGCTGTGCCACTCGGGAGCCCAAGGTGTTTTGGAATTTTCCACTGAGCTAGACCCCCCACCTGGTCCCTTTTTAGGCTGTTGAGTACAAACCATATTGTGTGGTGCGCGCTTAATTGAATTACCCGGTTATCCCAGTCAAGGGGACACAGGGGATTTGCAGAAAAGGTGCTTAAGCACTGGAGGCCATGGCGGGAACACACTTGACATGACATGACATAACATAACTATTATTGTGCTGGCTTTGCCTGCTTGGCCCCAGATTACTGCTTTGACTCAAAATGTGAATAGTGAAGTGCAGTTGATTGGATTGGAAATGTACAGTAGCTTACACTGACCTAGGTAGACCTATAAATAAACACACAGACCTAATCTAACGCCATGGGAAGCAGATGAAATGTCGCACAGAGGCCTAGTGTGTGCACACCTACCATATATCTTGACTATTTGATAAATATCTATACTTTCAGAAAAGATCATTTGTCATAATATTATCATATTTCATTGGCAGCTGGTAGCTCATATATAATATCTAAACATCTCATTTGGCCATACAAGTGCTCCATATAATACTTACTGTTGACACATATGTGGGTTTGACACCAGCCTCGATATGAAGTCGTTAAGTCCAATTTTCCTCTCCTTGATGAAAGCTGCAAATCAAAAATAAGCATGCATGTCAGCTGGGCGCCCAGAGAACACAACGTCACAGATTTAACACAGCCCTTTCAGACCTAAACTACACCATTGCAGAATTAGGGACATGGATAGGCCTCTACTATCTACCTGGGATAGATAACAGCTTACATTTCATCACAGTGCGGTGAACAGTCTAGAAATTATAGCCGTATGCCTATATTAAATCTGTTCAAAGCTTTAATTTTAAAATGTTTCAGAGGTTCAAAAGTGATTTGGAATGGATCCAGTTATAAAGCATTACGTGCCAAATTTAGTCGTTATGCAACAAAATATTACTATTCCTTTGGCGAACCGCCGCGTCGCATAGTGAAAAATAACACTCAAAGCCTATATCACAAACATGGACATGAGTAAAGGAGCATACAGTCCATCTACAAATCATAATCCAAAGAATATTGATGCATACTATTAAACACCACAATGTAGAAGCTAAATTCTAAATAAAATAATTGAATTTAGATTAACAGAAAAAAATATGCCTACCAGTGAGGACTGACACAATTCCTCTCATTTTGCAATAAGACAAGTCACATGGAGCCTTGGTAACAGCCATGGTGAATAAAAATATGTATCCACTTGTAAAACAGTGCCAAAAGAAAGCCCCTTTATGGAGAAGACACGCTGGTTGCTTTAGTACCAATTGCTCCAATTCATACGCACTGGCTACAGAGAATCCTGCCTGCGAACACGATCAGTCCAAAATGTCTATCCAGGGCGCTGGGCGGCAAGGAGTTATATACTGAGCACGTGGTATAAGGAGGAGCGGCATACTGACGTCACTTGGTTACCAAGCAACTGTCAGAGGCAGTGATGTCACGGGATTCCGCAGCTCCATCTCTTGCCTGCAGGAGGCGGGGAATGACAGGAGGCACGCAGCAGCGCATAGGTGGAGCGCGCGTAAACGTTAGCGAGCATAACTCCTTTGCCAAGATAATCCATCCACCTGACAGGTGTGGCATTTCAAGAAGCTGAATAAACAGCATGATCATTACACAGGTGCACCTTGTACTGGGGACAATAAAAGGCCACTCTAAAATGTGCAGTTTTGTCACACAACACAATGTACAATTGGCCAGTGGTGGAAAAAGTACTCAATTGTCATATTTGAGTAAAAGTAAAGATACCTTATTAATAGAAAATGACTCAAGTAAAAGTGAAAGTCGCCCAGTAAAATATTACTTGAGTAAAAGTCTCTAAAAGTATTTGGTTTTAAATATAAGTAAATGGAATTGCTAAAATGTACCATTTCAAATTCATTATATTAAGCAAACCAGACGGCACAATTGATGATTTTTATTTATTGAAGGATAGCCAGGGGCACACTCCAACACATAACTTACAAACAAAGCATTTGTGTTTAGTGAGTCTACCAGATCAGAGGCAGTAGGGATGACCAGGGAGGTTATCTTGATAAGTGTGTGAATTGGACCATTTTCCTGTCAAAATGTAACAAGTATTTTAGGCTATCAGGGATAATGTATGGTGTAAAACGTACATTATTTTCTTTAGGAATGTAGTAAAGTAAAAGTTGGCAAAAATATAAATAGTAAAGTACAGATACCCCCAAAAATGACTTAAGTAGTACTTTAAATTATTTTTTACTTAAGTACTTTACACCACTGAAACTGGTAGGCTGACTGCAGAAATGTCCACCAGAGCTATTGCCAGAGTATTTAATGTTCATTTCTGTACCATAAGCCGCCTCCAACGTAATTTTAGACTATTTGGCAGTACGTCCAACTGGCCTCACAACCGCAGACCATGTGTATGGCGTCGTGTGGGCGAGCAGTTTGCTGATGTCAACGTTGTGAAACGAGTGCCCCATTGTGGCGGTGGTGTTATGGTATGGGCTGGTATAAGCTATGGACAACAAACACAATTGCATTTTATTGATGGCAATTTGAATGCACAAAAATACCGTGACAAGATCCCGAGGCCCATTTTTGGAGAAAGGCAATTCTAGATGAAAGTTTTTAAAGTTCTGTAGCCAATTTCCCTGTTTGCATCATCAGCAAATATCCAATATGTTCTTATGAAAGGATGGAAGCAAGTCAATGCAAGGAACATTCAAATGCAGGTGAAAATATGCCAACAAAAAAGTGATTTTCTTTTATATTCTGCAGGACATTATATTCTACAATACACCATCAAATCCTAAGCCTGATGTTTACAAATGGCCTCTCTCCATTTCCCTGACATAAGGCCCAGTTATGGACCTATGCATACAGTAACAATGCAGATCAAAACATTAAAACAAACCGCAGGATCAAAACAGAGAACTGTCAGGGGTAACTCCTAGGCTATGTCCCAAATGACACCCTATTCTCCACAGAGCACACAACTTTTGAGCAGGGCCCATAGAGCTCTCATCAAATGTAGTGAACTATGTAAGGAATAGGGTGCCATTTGGGATGTTTTGCTTGCTCAATGGCATGTGATAGTCATGCATACTTCGAAGGATGTCCCATCTCGGGACTGAATTTGACCGATAGTTCCTACTATATAAGAGGAAGCATGTTGCCAAGCTAAGTACATGAAGAGGCAAAATGGTGTGAAGACATCAGCTAATCGTGTCATGTCAGGTTATGGTAGTATACTTATCCAGCAAAGATCTATTTACACACTGTCAGGATCAGATGGCACGACATTAACACCTGGGTTGTGTCCCAAATGGGGCCCTATTACCTACATTATATTGTGCACAACTGGTCAAAAGTACTGCACTACAGGAAATAGGGTGCCATTCATGTAATTGTAAAAAAATACATACACAAGGGCGCTCCAGCTGGTGAAGACTCCACATGTAATTTAAGACAATCATCAAGGATAACACCAAGGTCAAAAGCTTATTTCCATTGTAGTCCTTCTGGGGGGAGCTAATTAGTACATTTCAATTTCTTAATAAACAACAAGAAACAGGTATATCTCCCTTGTCTCAAATACCCCTAAAATATAAATACATTCCTTATATATAAAACAATCAATCCCTAATAAATATCTAAGACAATCACAATAGGCACCAAAAGGCAGACCATATGCTATCCCGGGCATTTTCTTCTCACCCTTGTACTAGAGTCTAATGACTCACTTCTGAGACATGCCACTATTTAGACGTTTTTTCAGTGAGAACTTTAAACTGCCTATGGAGGTTATACTTTTCAAATACTGTTTCATTTTGGACATAACCCTTGTTAGGAGCTTAGGTAGAGGCTATTTTCTGACCTCATCAAGCCATTATTCACACACATAACCTCTCTGTCATGCTGGTGTGATATCAACACTTTAAAGGGAACATTTGTAACCACAAATGATTGAAAACAGCTAGGGATATTCAAATTCTCACGCACAGTTGAATCTATTTCAGTTTTGCTTGACTTTAATACACATTAACACAAGTTATTTTGTGCACAAATACCGGCTCTGCAGGACTGGTTGTGTGTTTGTACTGCAGTAAATACACCTCGCTTCCATCATGTGCACGTGTTGTATTTTTCATTTTTTTGGTAATATATACTGAACAAAAATGTAAATACAACATGCAACAATTTCATTGATTTTACTGAGTTTTGGTTCATATGAGGAAATCAGTCAATTGAAATAAATTCATTAGGCCCTAATCTAGGCAGGTTAGCTGAGTGGTTAGAGCGTTGGGCCTGTAACCTGAAAGGTTGCTGGTTTGAATCTCTGAGCTGACAAGGGAAAAATATGTTGTTCTGCCTGTGAACAAGGCACTTGTTCCACAAGGCACTTGTTCCACTGTTCTCCAGTAGGTTGTCATTGTAAATAAGAATGTGTTCTTAACCTGATTTGCCTAGTTAAATAAAGGTTTAATATAAGATTAGATTTCACATGATTGGGACTACAGATATGAATCTGTTGATACCTTAAAAAAAAGATGGCCCGGGATCAATTCACTTACTTGGGAGTAAAAGTGAAAAGGAAATATTCAAATTTGTTTCAGGAAAACTTTGTTGCTCTAGCAGACAGATTGAAACAATCTTTTACTTTTTGGAATTCGCTACCCCTTTCTCTTATCGGAAGGATTAATGTCATTAAAATTAATGTGTTGCCCAAATTTTTATATTTATTTCAATGTTTTCCCATTTTTATTCCAAAATCTTTTTTTATTTCACTGGATCAAACATTCATGCATTTTATTTGGGATGGCAAGGTACCACAGATTGGTAGAAAACATTTACAGAAGCCAGAGGTCATTGGGGGGGTTTAGCTCTACCAAATTTTCAGACATATTACTGGGCTGCAAATTTCAGAGCCGTTCTGTACTGGCTGCAGACTGATCCTACTGGCCCTAGACCACTCTGGGTCCAGATGGAGTCTGAATCGTGTAAACCTGCAGCACTTTCCTCTGTGCTGTGCTCGTCTCTCCCAGTGTCCCTAGGCAAAAGGTGTGTCAACCCAATTGTAAAGCAGTCTCTTAAAATTTGGAAAAAGTTCCGTTTAGCCTTTAACCTCCGAGGCTTTTCTCTATCAGGCCCAATCAATCAGAACATTTTATTTCCTCCATCTTTGAATGATGGGGCTTTTGGCATTTGGCACTCACTAGGCCTCTCATCGCTAGCCTAATTATTCTTAGATGATACATTTGCCTCTTTTTCTCAGCTGCAGGAAAAGTTCAATCTCCCCCAATCCCACTTTTTCTGCTATCTCCAGACTAGAAACTTTGTCAGGGCTAACACACCTGGATTTCCCAATAGGCCTGCGAATACAGCTATAGAGAGCATCTTGGAGCTGAACAAGCTTCCTAGGGGCGCAATTTCAGATGTATATGCAATCATTCATGACTTACAGAACCCTTCTTTGGTGCTTTTAAAGACTCGATGGGAAAAGGATTTGGGGGAGGAACTTGGGGAAGACACCTGGGAATCTGTGCTGCACAGGGTGCACTCGTCCTCTTTTAGCACTAGACACAGCCTCATTCAATTCAAGGTGGTTCACCGTATCCACTGGTCGGGGGCCAAACTTGGAAGAATATTCTCTGATTTTGATCCTACCTGTGTCAGATGTAAAGTGGAACCAGCCACACTGTTGCATATGTTTTGGGGCTGTCATAAACTGTCAGGTTTCTGGGAATTAATATTTAAATGTTTCTCTGATATATATGACACTGTTATAGATCCGCCTCCCCTTACAGCCCTTTTTGGAGTACTGCCCATGGGTACCCCCCCTATCAAGAATCCAGTCGGACACTGTTGCTTATACAACTCTTTTAGCTAGACGGCTAATACTACAGAACTGGAAGATGGCAGCTCCCCCATCTTATAAATATTGGGTGAGGGATGTGTTGTGCTCTCTGAAACTAGAAAAAATCTAATTCAATTCACGTGGGAACCCCAAACTGTTTAATGAGGCTTGGGCTCCATTCCGGTCTTACTTTAAACAGTCCATCCTCTGATGGCATTCCAATTAATACTAAAATAAGTCTGTGACTTAAGGGTTGGAGGAGCCTCTCTCTGTGTTTTTGCTGGGGGGGGGCATTAAGGTCCATGTGCTTATTGATTGTGATCCGCAGATGCCTTGTTCATCTTGCTCGGGCAGAGACTGAAGTGTGAGCTTGTTTTTCCCAGTTATTTTTACACTTTGTTCACGCCTACATGAATAATCATTTATTTTTTATTTTAAAGCATTGTAAAAAAAAACTGTCCAGTGGAAGGTCGGTCTGTGGCCATGACTCTCTGTGAGTGGTTGCATTTCTCCACCCTTATCCCCTGACTGTTTACAGGAACAATGGTGAGGTGTTTGCTCTGTCCCTGTACTATAGATTGCCCTTTAACCTCTGTAGCCTTATGCCTGGTATGTTTAACTTGTCTAAAGTATGGTATCTTTAAAGTTATTTTTTATTTGTATTTTTTTTCTTTTTTTTCTAGTTGAGTATATTATTTATATTGCTTTGTCTTGTCTATATGTGTGTGTGTGTGTA
This sequence comes from Oncorhynchus gorbuscha, assembly GCF_021184085.1. Taxonomy (NCBI): domain Eukaryota; kingdom Metazoa; phylum Chordata; class Actinopteri; order Salmoniformes; family Salmonidae; genus Oncorhynchus; species Oncorhynchus gorbuscha. The sequence continues at coordinate 25,295,429 of NC_060181.1, read as the reverse complement.
AAACTTAATAAACAGAGTAAAAAAAAAAGATGGCCTCATAATGGGACTCAAGATCTTGTCACAGTACTTTTGTGCATTCAAATTGCCATGCAATTGTGTTTGTTGTCCATAGTTTTTACCAGCCCATACCATAACACCACCGTCACAATGGGGCACTCGTTTCATAACGTTGACATCAGCAAACCGCTTGCTCACACAAACGCCATACACATGATCTGCGGTTGTGAGGCCGGTTGGACGTACATTGGAGGTGGCTTATGGTAGAGAAATGAACATTCAATTATCTGGAAATAGCGTTGGTGGACATTCCTGTAGGGAATATGTCAATTGCAGTATGCCAGTATGCCAATTGAGATATCTGTGGCATTGTGTTGTGACAACTGCACATTTTAGTGGCCTTTTATTGTCCCCAGCACAATGTGCACCTGTGTAATGATCATGCTGTTCGATCAGCTTCTTGATATGCCACACCTGTCAGGTGGATGGATTATCTTGGCAAAGGAGAAATGCTCACTAACAGGGATGTAAACAAATTTGTGCACAAAATTTGAGAGAAATACGATTTTTGTGCATATAGAAAGTGGGACCAACACTTTACATGTTGCATTTTATTTTTTTGTTCAATATATACAGTACCAGTCAAAGCTTTGGGCACACTTATGCATTTAAGGGTTTTCTTAATTTTTTTACAATTTTCTACATTGTAGAATAATGGTGAAGACATCAAAACTATGAAATAACACACATGGAATCATCTAGTAACCAAAAAAGCGATAAATAAATAAAAAAAGTGTTAAAAATATATTTTATATTCTTCAAAGTAGCCACCCTTTGACAGCTTTGCACACTCTGAACCAGCTTTTACATGTTACAATGTAACCTTTTATATAACTAGGTAATTCAGTTAGGACAAATTCTTATTTCCAATGACGGCCTACACCAGCCAAACCCAGACGACACCGGGCCAATTGAAACTGGCTCTCATGAGGAACGCCACAGGAAAGGAAGACCCAGAGTTACCTCTGCTGCAGAGGATACATTTATTTTCATTTTATTTTTGGTTACAACTGCTGTATCATTGTGAGATGCAGAGTAGGTGTACGGATGATCTCCGCATGTGTGGTTCCCACTGTGAAGCATGGAGGAGGAGGTGTGATAGTGACACTGTCAGTGATTTTATTTAGAATTCAAGGCATACTTAACCAGCATGGCTACCACAGCTTTCTGCAGCGACATGCCATCCCATCTGGTTTGCGCTTAGTGGGACTATCATTTGTTTTTCAACAGGACAATGACCCAACACACCTCCAGGCTGTGTAAGGGCTATTTGACCAAGAAAGAGAGTGATGGAGTGCTGCATCAGATGACCTGGCCTCCACAATCACCCGACATCAACCCAATTGATATGGTTTGGGATGAGTTGGACCACAGAGTGAAGGAAAAGCAGCCAACAAGTGCTCAGCATGAGTCTTGAAGACTGTTGTAAAAGCATTCCAGAAACTGGTTGAGAGAATGCCAAGAGTGTGCAAAACTGTCATCAAGGCAAAGGGTGGGTACTTTGAAGAATCTCTCAATTATAAAATATACTGTATTTAGATTTTTGTAACACTTTTTTGGTTTCTACATGATTCAATATTTGTTATTTCATAGTTTCGATGTCTTCACTATTATTCTAGAAAATAGTAAAAAATAAAGAATCTGGAATGAGTAGGTGTGTCCAAATAGTAAAAAATAAAGAATCTGGAATGAGTAGGTGTGTCCAAATAGTAAAAAATAAAGAATCTGGAATGAGTAGGTTTGTCCAAATAGTAAAAAATAAAGAATCTGGAATGGAATGTAAACAATAAAGAATCTGGAATGAGTAGGTGTGTCCAAATAGTAAAAAATAAAGAATCTGGAATGAGTAGGTGTGTCCAAATACTAAAAAATAAAGAATCTGGAATGAGTAGGTTTGTCCAAGTAGTAAAAAATTAAGAATCTGGAATGAGTAGGTGTGTCCAAATACTAAAAAATAAAGAATCTGGAATGAGTAGGTGTGTCCAAATCTAAAAAATAAAGGAATGAGTAGGTGTGTCCAAATAGGTGTGTCCAAATAAAAAATAAAGAATCTGGAATGAGTAGGTGTGTAAAAAAAAGAATCTGGAATGAGTAGGTGTGTCCAAATACTAAAAAATAAAGAATCTGGAATGAGTAGGTGTGTCCAAATACTAAAAAATAAAGAATCTGGAATGAGTAGGTGTGTCCAAATAGTAAAAAATTAAGAATCTGGAATGAGTAGGTGTGTCCAAGTAGTAAAAAATTAAGAATCTGGAATGAGTAGGTGTGTCCAAGTAGTAAAAATTAAGAATCTGGAATGAGTAGGTGTGTCCAAGTAGTAAAAAATAATGGACAACAACACCTAGACTTCTACTTCCAGTTTATATTTACATTTTACACACACAGTATATTTTGGATTTCTAATTGCCATATATTTTTCCACTGTGCTGTGTCACAAAAGTTCTGATGTCCCATGTATTTTCCGAAATCAAATAATGCTTAGACCCTGCCCATCTGTCATCTACTATAATGCCAGCACGAGGTTTCCTAGTGTGTACGCACATCATTACAATCACCAAAAGAGAGGATCAGGATTACAATGTGTAGATGGGGGAACTCCCTTCTATCCAGGTTTGGCTGCAATCCGATTCTCCTTCTGACAAATTAGTCATTCAAAGCCTGCGACTTGTGTTTAGTCTGCTTTTGGAGATGCTTTATGGCAATGGAAACATGTGGTGAATCAGAGGTGCTGAATCTACAGTTTAATAAAAGCTTTGCATGTTTAACAGTCAAAGATGACCTTTCTCTATTTCATTAAACAACACTATTTCACACAACAACACCACATAATGGCTTTAACGGTTATATTTAGCATCCTCCCTATCCTAAAAAAAAGCCCTTCATTTGCCACCATCTCTTTGTCTGATTCATGCCAAGCAGACAGGTGGTAGTATAGGTAACATTTCCACTGGTGAATACTACCCATGATGAGTCACTACTCACCAAGGACCCCTGTCTTCACCAGCAGCGGCTGATAAATGCCTCTGTTAGTACTATCTGTTATTAAACCCCAGTCCCCAGCCTGACTGTCTTCTTTTACATTACTACTTTGCGTTGTCTTGGCTACTTGTTTCTGGCTATCTCTCTATGTTCTGCTCCTACAGATGTTTGAGTTTAGTATTTACATCCAAGGCAGTGTGTTGCTGGTTTCAGGTCCCCACGGATGCATCCCAAATGGCACCCTATTCCCTTTGTAGTGCACTTTATTTAATTTTTTTAATTTTTTAATTTTACCTTCATTTAACCAGGCAAGTCAGTTAAGAACAAATTCTTATTTTCAATGACGGCCTAGGAACAGTGGGTTAACTGCCTGTTCAGGGGCAGAACGACAGATTTGTACCTTGTCAGCTCAGGGGTTTTGAACTCACAACCTTCCGGTTACTAGTCCAACGCTCTAACCACTAGGCTACCCAGTAGTGCACTACTTTTGACCAGGGCCCCCAGTGCACAAAGGGAGTAGGGTTCCATTTGCATCTGTTTTGGATGGATCTGGTGGGAAGGCAGGGCCTGCTGTGCAGCTAGATCCCCACCTGGCTGGTTAACCTGCTGCTGTTGCTGGGCTGAAGGAACCACCAGGGGAGGGGGGGCGCACATCCAGGCCTCCCCCAGGCACAACTCACTCTAGGTGGGTCGTGGCTCCAGGGAGGAGTGGGTAGTGGGCGGGGGAGCCAGCCTCTCCCTCTCCCTCTGACTGTCTAAGAGAGGGAGGTAGTGTCCAGGTCTGCGTCCCAAATTGCACTCTATTCTTTACATAGTGCACTACTTTTGACCAGGGCCAATAGTGCACTACCCTATGTAGGGAATAGAGTTCCATTTGGGATTCAGCCTAGGGCCTTGACTTCCTGCCCCCACAGTTATGCTGCCAGCAGCTCCATTGACCCCCCCCCCCTCCACCTGGTGTGAGTCACCCGGTTGAGTAATGAACCTCCAGTGTAATTCCCTACAATTTCTCACCTGCTACATCCCATCTCTCTCCACGTCCATCATTTTTGCCTTTTCTACTGCTTCTCGATTGCCCTTTTTCTCAATTTCCTCGAGAGAATCATCCCACCCTCCCTCTTCCCTTCTATTGCTCTTTCTCTGTACCTATCTACGTCTGTGCTGTCCATTCTGTCTATGCTCAAGGAAACTTTGGCATTATTCAACGTCGACCCACAGAGACTAGAGTACTGGAGGTGTTGGGGTCCTTGAACAATGAACACTGCAATGCAGCTTCAGGTCCGAGTGAGTAGGAGGCTTAACTCATCATCCTAGCACAATCTGTACGGTAGCATTACGTACAACTCCATTTCCTTCTACAATTCCCAGAAACAGAGATGACTGATATTCAAATCACAGTCAGCTGGGATACGGATATGTGCCTTTGAGTCCCAATGACTCAACATCAACTCAATGGTTAACAGCCACGGAAGCTCACTTTAGGTGAGAGTTTATGTAACGATTCTGGCGCCATCACCAAGTACTCTATTAGCAATGTCCTTCAAGCTTCTACATTAAGCCAACTGTTACTTAACTTTAACTTCAACTTAACCTACTGTACCAGGCCTACCACAACCGCACCTTCTAATATTCCTGCTGAGGGTATAATTACTAGTACGTTTCACTAGCTACTGCTACTACTATTCATTCTAAATTAATATTTAATTTGACCAAATACTAATAGCCATTGTAATGTGGGCAAAGCCAAATTCCCCCTGAGTCTGTTCTCTTAGGCTGTTCCAAATGGCACCCTATTTCATACATAGTGCACTACTTTTGACCAGAGCCCCATGGACCCTGGTCAAAAGAATTGCACTAAAAAGGGAAATAGATACAACTCTGCTGGTGGAGCCAGAGCCAGGTGACTACTCTACAACAGGCTTGTCACGCTCTACTGACTTCCACAGCATTACCTAGCTCAACATGGTTCAGTGGATGGTACAGGGGAGTGTCTAGGGATTGTACCACAGAACAACCACTCACACTCACATTCATTCAAAATGACAACACAACTCATGTTTACAAGCATCAATAAATGAATCAATGGGGAGTGTTGTGACTCAAGTTCTCTCTTTAAGATGCTGCTTCCCCATTCCTTTGTTGGGTTGTTCCACCAATTTCGGTGACTTATGAAAAGTGTAACTTGGTCAAAAAAACCTTGTGATTTCACCCCCCCCAAAAATTGGGGTCATAATAAGCACATGTTCAACTTAATAAAAAACATGTTTTCCCATCGTAAGATGTGAAATAAAAAAATACTATATGCCAAAGAAAGTAACAGGGTTGACTGTAACAGTACCAGCCATAAATCCCCTCATGACAGGGGGAATGGAAGCTCGTTTTGTGCAACAGAAAGGTGCAATTGAATGCTTCACCAAAAATAATCAAATTCCTAAAGCATTTCTAACCTGTATGTCTATGGGTAACAGCGTTGGCATATTATACACGACCTGAAAAGTATTCCAAAAAACAGAAACAGAAACAGAAAATGTCAAAAAAGAGTAGAACCAGCTCACCTGCTTTACAAAATGATTTGCCTATTAGATGTTCATTGTTTCTTTTGAATTAAAAAATATATAAATAATAGTTTTACCATATTAAAACGAGAGTTCAATTCACTTAACAGTGTTGACCGTACAACGAGGGACAGACTAATCACATTAAATAAATACTAATCTTCAGAAATTACTTTGTCAAGAAAAACTAAATAATTATGGCTTTACAATGATGTTAAATTAATTGAAATATTCCTAGAAGTGACACAGGGTTGACGCAGGGATATGTCAAAATGCTGAATCTTCGCACGTTAGCAAGCCTTTATAAAAATGTAAAATTCATTGAATAACCCATGTGGTCTATATTAAAAGGCACTTCATTTAATATAACAATATTTTAAAATGCAATATTGGTGGACAATTTCTACTTAAAATATCAAAGAGATGCAAAAGGCCCTCTTCTTGTGGAACGACCCTGTTTCTCTCTCACTAATCCATACATGGGATGGATCATGATTAAAGATGTGTAAATGTGAATGAAGCAATGAATGAGTGGGTAGATGGCTGGAATGCACTTACATTCAAAGAACAGAGTGTGCTTAAACAAAGTGTTCTGTCTGTCTGATATTTCCTGTCACTTTCTTTTCCCTCGTACATAATCTCAGCGTGTTTAGTGATTACTGGCTGCTCCCTACCATCTAGGTGAGTGATGATTATAAGAGTAAAGTGGATTATGTCACCTGTGATGGGACAGATAGAGGTGTGATTGATAGATAGATAGATAGATAGATAGAGCAGGAGGTGATATGAAATCCTGTCTCTCTCCCTGACTAAATTATTTAGAGAGAGACCATAAGAAGTAAGTCACGTAAAAAAAGGGAAGGAAAGAGAATCTGAAAGAGATGATGGAACAGACTGAAAGAGAGAAACAAACAAAGTTGAATGAAGACAATAAAGCACGAAAAGTTCTATTTAAACTCCACTTGTTCTAGACCTACAACAATGGCCTCAAACATGTCACCCATGGGATAGGCGTTGCCAGATAAAGCTTATTATCGCACAAGAAATGAAAGAAGTTCCTACCTATGAAGGATTTCTTGCCAGTCTTCATGTCCTCTTCTATTTAGGTGCAGTGTGTTTTGTGTATTTGTGTATGTTTCTCTGTGTGTGTGTCTGAAGCAGTAATATTCCAGTGTATGTCTCTGTGTGTGTGTCTGAAGCAGTAATACTCCAGTGTATGTCTCTGTGTGCGTATGAATGATGTAATCTTGTCTCCAGCTCCTCTCCCTCAGTAATATCACCCTCTCTATCTCTCTGCAGCACCGTTTGAAAGAATTTGACTTTGAAAAATCCCTTCCTTTGACTCTGCAATTCTATCAAGATCTATCAATCTATCTATCTATCTATCTATCTATCTATCTATCTATCTCTCTCTATCTCTCTCTCTCTCTCTCTCTCTCTCTCTCTCTCTCTCTCTCTCTCTCTCTCTCTCTCTCTCTCTCTCTCTCTCTCTCTCTCTCTCTCTCTCTCTCTCTCTCTCTCTCTCTCTCTCTCTCTCTCTCTCTCTCTGTCTGTGTGTGTGTGTGTGTGTCTCCCTCTCTCACAGGCAGTACTGGCTGAACTGATGAAACCAAAGAGGCGAAACCAGAGAAGTGTGACGCACCTGTCCCCCTCTCAACCCCCCTTCACCTGTTCCTTTATCTACCAGGGAGCCACAAACAAAACAATAGCAGGTGTCAGGATACGGTTCCCGTGGGTATGGGAGTCCTGCCCGAGGGAACCTAGTCTGCATCCTAAATGCACCATATTCCCATCACAGTGCACTACTTTTTTTGTTTACCAGGGCCCAGGTCAAAAGCAGTGCACTATATAGGAAATAGGGGGCCATTTGGGACTCAGGCCTGGTCTCTATGACACTAGAGCGCACCTGAGTCACCTGAGCAGTACAACACCAGGATTTTAAATCCACCTTTAATTGGGGGATATTACTCTAATGATGGTGATGATGATGGTGTCTTCTTCCCCTATAGTATAGTATAGTCTTTCTATTTAAAGTCTCTGAAGTAATCCAGGAAGTAAAGTGATCTATTTAGGAACACTGTTACAGTTCTGATATATTTTACTGCCTGAGGTCATACGTGGACAATGAATGTTGGTCAGGAAACGAGGTCTGCTTCCCAAATGGCAGCCTATTCCCTTCATATGACACTACTTTTGGACCATGCACTGGTCAAAAGTAGTGCACTATGTATGGAATAGATTGCCTTTTGGGACACAGCCTTAGGTCTGTGGGCACACCTGGCTGCCATTCACTGTAGTTCTATGGTGAGTTCCATGCAACTGGGTCATTGACGCGGTAAGGCCCTTTTCAATGAGGAAAACCTCATTGGTATATCATTATTTATTTCTTTGTTAGTGCTAATTTAAGACACTGAATATGTGAAATCATTGTAAACGTGTTGTGAAATGTGATATACAAGTGTATTCAGGCGGTAGGTAGCCCAGCGGTTAAGAACGTGACAAAAATATGAAATGTAAATGGTTGCATTATTTAATGTATTGAATATAGTACATAGTATTTGACCATGGTGGTTCGTTGAGTGGGCTCTTGTAACAGAATGTAACACTGTGTCCAATACAAGTCCTTGCTAAAACTATTAGGTCCAGTTTCACAGACACATATATTAAGCCTAAAAATCATGTTCAAAGGAGATTCACCGTTGAAAGTTCTTCTTCGTCTAAGATTAGGCTTAATCTGTGTCCGGGAAACTGGCCATTAGAGAATCATTTAAAAAAGTTGAGTTCACACATGGATGTTGCTGACTTTGAATCTTTCTGTTCACCAAGTCCTCTGTTAAAGTTGTAATCCTTAATGGTTAAACTGCCAGGTCAGTTTGCGACATTACAGCAACAAAGAAGTTACTGCAAACAGCGAACACCGTCTCAGACATCATTGCACGACCAATAGAAGAACAGCATAAGTACTGCCATTTTCTTCTCCCTTGAATGTGCAGCGCTCCCCAACTCTGCTTTGTTAACAAAACACTAACAATGGCCGTGGGGCAGACGGTGGCACTGTTTCCCCTACTTTAAACCAGTATCTGTCTGTCCCTTTTGGATTTTTCTTCACAATTGATTTGCCTTCCACTTTGAAAATGAGAATGGCAAAGCTGCCACACCACTGATAACCGAATACATTTCTCATCCACTTTGTGAAAGAAAATTTGAAATGCATATTACTACTATAACCCTGGACAGAGAAAGCATTTATATCCCAGGGATAGCAATTGTTTTATTTTATGTCCTTGCTGTAATAGAGGTCCATTTTACATCCCAAATGGTACCCTATGCACTACTTTTGACCCTCTGGTCAAAATGTGTGCACTATATAGGGTAGCATTTGGGACACACACACACACATTCTCAGCCTATATGGAAATAAGATGTGCCGTACCGTGTCATTTAGAAAACAATCATGGCTGCTTTTTGGTGATTAAACAGGTTGTGTAGTAGAATGGACTCCATGGCTGTACAATCCACATTATCTGATGCAAGGCCACTTGCATTTCTATGCCTTGACGCATTCTACAACCCATTCATTCATTAATTTCTGCTGTATTGATATCGAGGCAATAGTGGTTATGTTCCGAGTGGTGCAGCGGTCTAAGGCACTGCATCTCAGTGTGTGAGGCGTCACTACAGACCCAGGTTCATTCCCGGACTGTGTCACAACTGGCCGTGATCGGGAGTCCCATAGTGCGGCACACAATTGGTCCAGTGTCGTCCGGGTTAGGAGAGGATTTGGCCGGAGGGGGCTTTACTTGGCTCATGGCGCTATAGTAACTCCTTGTGGTGGGCCGGGCGCCTGCAGGCTGACCTCGGTCATCAGTTGAACTGTGTTTCCTCTGACACATTGATGTGGCTTGCGGGCAAGTGTTAACAAGCGCGGTTTGGCAGGTCATGTTTCGGAGGACACATGACCCGACCTTTGCCTCCCAAGCCCGTTGGGGAGTTGCAGCGATGAGACGAGATTGAAATTTGGGGGTAAAACTTTTTTTTTTCTTCCTCATGTCCAAAATGGCACCCTATTCCCTATTTAATGCACTACTTTAGACCAAAGGCCCTAGTGCACTAAATATGGAATAGGGTGCAATTTGGGACGAACTTTGTAATATTTCAGTTGACGCAATACAGCTTCCCTGCCCTGGTGTCGAAACCATGGATTTGAACAAACAGTATCACTCACAGCCATGCAGATAAAGCATGCAGATACTTGGAGGTTAGTAGGACTTGTTACATTGGTGTATCTTTTACCTCAGTCTTGTTCATTCCATGGAATTGCATTGAAATAAAAATGTGTTTTTTATTGAACGGTTTCAATGTTTGATGAGTTAGTCATCTTATATCTTGAGGGAACTAATATGTTTCATGTAGCAAACACACCTTGTGGGTTCTTTTCATTACTCTGTACAATCCAAAGCAAACATTTCACAGGGAAAGCAAACATACTAGATATTGGCTGGCTGATTCCATGGAACTTGATGACTGGGCCTGTTTTCACAAATCATCTCAGAGTAGGTGTACCGATCTAGAATCAGAGGTCCCCCTGTCCATATAATATTACTTATTATGATTTAAAAGGCTAAACGGATCTTTTATCAGCACTCCTACTCAGATACTCTTGATGAATATGGGCCCTGGTGTGTTGTGAGAAAAGATCAATAGGGAAACTAAACAAACAGAAATTTGGCAAAGGTTGGAAAGTGTGTCAAGCAGCATCTTTTGAAAGATTTTGAATAAACAGATTAGAGTGTTATGTACAACAAGGGAAAAGTGCGTCACACGTCATCTTTGAATGGATTTGAACACATTGTGATGTTATTTAGGGCAGAGAGGAGTAGGGTTTGAGAGGAGGGGCAAATGAGAGGAGTAGGGTTTGATTCACTTATAACAATACTTTTACAATCCCCATCCAGCCATTGGAAAATCATTAAGAATGGAAGATGGCTATTATTTCAAGTGTTGACACTTCCTCCACAGATTGAATCAAATGTGATTTTTGGCAAGAGATGGCCTCAGCTGGTCATAACTGGCCTCATCTGTCATTATGTTTGCCTGATTCTTCGATATCCCCGTCACCATTCAGCATTGAGTATCCCAGTCACCATCCAACATTGAGTATCCCAGTCACCATCCAACATTGAGTATCCCAGTCACCATCCAGCATTGGGTATCCCAGTCACCATCCAGCATTGAGTATCCCAGTCACCATCCAACATTGAGTATCCCAGTCACCATCCAGTATTGGGTATCCCAGTCACCATCCAGCATTGGGTATCCCAGTCACCATCCAGTATTGGGTATCCCAGTCACCATCCAGCATTGGATATCCCAGTCACCATCCAGCATTGGATATCCCAGTCACCATCCAGCATTGGATATCCCAGTCACCATCCAGTATTGGGTATCCCAGTCACCATCCAGCATTGAGTATCCCAGTCACCATCCAGCATTGGATATCCCAGTCACCATCCAGCATTGGATATCCCAGTCACCATCCAGCATTGAGTATCCCAGTCACCATCCAGCATTGGGTATCCCAGTCACCATCCAGCATTGGGTATCCCAGTCACCATCCAGCATTGGATATCCCAGTCACCATCCAGCATTGGATATCCCAGTCACCATCCAGCATTGGGTATCCCAGTCACCATCCAGCATTGGATATCCCAGTCACCATCCAGCATTGGATATCCCAGTCACCATCCAGCATTGGGTATCCCAGTCACCATCCATTTACATTACATTTAAGTCATTTAGCAGACGCTCTTATCCAGAGCGACTTACAAATTGGTGCATTCACCTTATGACATCCAGTGGAACAGTCACTTTACAATAGTGCATCTAGAACTTAAGGGGGGGTGAGAGGGATTACTTATCCTATCCTAGGTATTCCTTAAAGAGGTGGGGTTTCAGGTGTCTCCGGAAGGTGGTGATTGACTCCGCTGTCCTGGCGTCGTGAGGGAGTTTGTTCCACCATTGGGGGGCCAGGGCAGCGAACAGTTTTGACTGGGCTGAGCGGGAGCTGTACTTCCTCAGTGGTAGGGAGGCGAGCAGGCCAGAGGTGGATGAACGCAGTGCCCTTGTTTGGGTGTAGGGCCTGATCAGAGCCTGGAGGTACTGAGGTGCCGTTCCCCTCACAGCTCCGTAGGCAAGCACCATGGTCTTGTAGCGGATGCGAGCTTCAACTGGAAGCCAGTGGAGAGAACGGAGGAGCGGGGTGACGTGAGAGAACTTGGGAAGGTTGAACACCAGACGGGCTGCGGCGTTCTGGATGAGTTGAAGGGGTTTAATGGCACAGGCAGGGAGCCCAGCCAACAGCGAGTTGCAGTAATCCAGACGGGAGATGACAAGTGCCTGGATTAGGACCTGCGCCGCTTCCTGTGTGAGGCAGGGTCGTACTCTGCGGATGTTGTAGAGCATGAACCTACAGGAACGGGCCACCGCCTTGATGTTGGTTGAGAACGACAGGGTTTTGTCCAGGATCACGCCAAGGTTCTTGGCGCTCTGGGAGGAGGACACAATGGAGTTGTCAACCGTGATGGCGAGATCATGGAACGGGCAGTCCTTCCCCGGGAGGAAGAGCAGCTCCGTCTTGCCGAGGTTCAGCTTGAGGTGGTGATCCGTCATCCACACTGATATGTCTGCCAGACATGCAGAGATGCGATTCGCCACCTGGTCATCAGAAGGGGGAAAGGAGAAGATTAATTGTGTGTCGTCTGCATAGCAATGATAAGAGAGACCATGTGAGGTTATGACAGAGCCAAGTGACTTGGTGTATAGCGAGAATAGGAGAGGGCCAAGAACAGAGCCCTGGGGGACACCAGTGGTGAGAGCGCGTGGTGAGGAGACAGATTCTCGCCATGCCACCTGGTAGGAGCGACCTGTCAGGTAGGACGCAATCCAAGCGTGGGCCGCGCCGGAGATGCCCAACTCGGAGAGGGTGGAGAGGAGGATCTGATGGTTCACAGTATCGAAGGCAGCCGATAGATCTAGAAGGATGAGAGCAGAGGAGAGAGAGTTAGCTTTAGCAGTGCGGAGCGCCTCCGTGATACAGAGGAGAGCAGTCTCAGTTGAATGACTAGTCTTGAAACCTGACTGATTTGGATCAAGAAGGTCATTCAGAGAGAGATAGCGGGAGAGCTGGCCAAGGACGGCACGTTCAAGAGTTTTGGAGAGAAAAGAAAGAAGGGATACTGGTCTGTAATTGTTGACATCGGAGGGATCGAGTGTAGGTTTTTACAGAAGGGGTGCAACTCTCGCTCTCTTGAAGACGGAAGGGACGTAGCCAGCGGTCAGGGATGAGTTGATGAGCGAGGTGAGGTAAGGGAGAAGGTCTCCGGAAATGGTCTGGAGAAGAGAGGAGGGGATAGGGTCAAGCGGGCAGGTTGTTGGGCGGCCGGCCGTCACAAGACGCGAAATTTCATCTGGAGAGAGAGGGGAGAAAGAGGTCAGAGCACAGGGTAGGGCAGTGTGAGCAGAACCAGCGGTGTCGTTTGACTTAGCAAACGAGGATCGGATGTCGTCGACCTTCTTTTCAAAATGGTTGACGAAGTCATCTGCAGAGAGGGAGGAGGGGGAGGGGGAGGAGGATTCAGGAGGGAGGAGAAGGTGGCAAAGAGCTTCCTAGGGTTAGAGGCAGATGCTTGGAATTTAGCGTGGTAGAAAGTGGCTTTAGCAGCAGAGACAGAGGAAAATGTAGAGAGGAGGGAGTGAAAGGATGCCAGGTCCGCAGGGAGGCGAGTTTTCCTCCATTTCCGCTCAGCTGCCCGGAGCCCTGTTCTGTGAGCTCGCAATGAGTCATCGAGCCACGGAGCGGGAGGGGAGGACCGAGCCGGCCTGGAGGATAGGGGACATAGAGAGTCAAGGGATGCAGAGAGGGAGGAGAGGAGGGTTGAGGAGGCAGAATCAGGAGATAGGTGGGAGAAGGTTTGAGCGGAGGGAAGAGATGATAGGATGGAAGAGGAGAGAGTAGCGGGGGAGAGAGAGCGAAGGTTGGGACGGCGCGATACCATCCGAGTAGGGGCAGTGTGGGAGGTGTTGGATGAGAGCGAGAGGGAAAAGGATACAAGGTAGTGGTCGGAGACTTGGAGGGGAGTTGCAATAGGTTAGTGGAAGAACAGCATCTAGTAAAGATGAGGTCGAGCGTATTGCCTGCCTTGTGAGTAGGGGGGAAGGTGAGAGGGTGAGGTCAAAAGAGGAGAGGAGTGGAAAGAAGGAGGCAGAGAGGAAAGAGTCAAAGGTAGACGTGGGGAGGTTAAAGTCGCCCAGAACTGTGAGAGGTGAGCCGTCCTCAGGAAAGGAGCTTATCAAGGCATCAAGCTCATTGATGAACTCTCCGAGGGAACCTGGAGGGCGATAAATGATATTCAAAGGAGGCGATAGACAGATGGGTAAGGGGAGAAAGAGAGAATGACCACTTGGGAGAGATGAGGATCCCGGTGCCACCACCCCGCTGACCAGACGCTCTCGGGGTGTGCGAGAACACGTGGGCGGACGAAGAGAGAGCAGTAGGAGTAGCAGTGTTGTCTGTGGTGATCCATGTTTCCATCATTGGGTATCCCAGTCACCATCCAGCATTGGGTATCCCAGTCACCATCCAGCATTGGGTATCCCAGTCACCATCCAGCATTGGATATCCCAGTCACCATCCAGCATTGGGTATCCCAGTCACCATCCAGCATCCAGCATTGAGTATCTCAGTCACCATCCAGCATTGGGTATCCCAGTCACCATCCAGCATTGGGTATCCCAGTCACCATCCAGCATTGGGAAATCATGAACACGACTAGACAAGATGTGTTAAAATGTTGACACTTGTCCTGCACATTCTGTCAAGAATCAGACATGATGTCTGGTCTGTGATCAATCAAACTGCTTCAGCTGCATGGTCCCAGCTGGTCTCATCTGTCATGTTGTTATGTTTACATTTGAGTCATGTAGCAGATGCTGTTATTCAGCGCAACTTACAGTTAGTGCATCTATCTTAATAAGGTAGCTAGGTGAAAAACCACACATAAGTTATGGTAATTGCATTATTTCTCAATAAAGCAGCTATAAGCAAAGTCCAACATTGGATATTTCTAGTAAGAAAAGACAAGTGTTAGTGCAGAGATGGCAACAGTGTGAGTATTTCTTATCTCAAGTGCACATGATCTCAAGTGGATTAGTGCACGTGACTGATAAGATGGACGGATCACAGCATGATTTTGAAAGTGATCATATTTGTAAACGGCCAGAACGTCCACCCATAAAACTTAATTAGTCATAAACCCTAAGAAATCATGACACCTGATCAAACGGATTAGGGATCTTGAAATTGTTTTATTTTTGGAAGTATAGGCTCCGTCCCAAATGGCACCTAACACGCTAGATAGTGCACTACTTTTGACCAGATCCCTATGGGACTATGTGCACTACTGTACATAGGGAATAGTGTGTGACTGAGATGTAGACAGTCACTCATGACAGCCTTTAAGTTAAAATGTTAAACATTAATCAAATATTTCCCATTTGGTTCTGGGTTTAGAGATTAGTTGAACTACAATTTATGAGGTAAAAACAAAAACATTGCATTCAAGTTTACGTTAAAGTTTTGTCACATGCACAAGTATAGTGCAATGTTTAACTTGTGAGCTCTACCCAATAGTGCAGTAATCAATATCTAAAATAGTTTAACTAATAAAAAAGTATATAATAAAGAACACAATAAGTAAGAGAGGAAGCTATAGACAGGGTCAGTGTCAACACCAATTTTACAATGTGCAGAGATACTGGAGTAATTTGAGGTAGCTGTGTAACATGTAGGTAGGGATTAGGAGAAAATGACTGGTATCAGGGTAAATAATAATAATAATAGTAAACAGTATGGTAGCAGGGTGTGTGTGTACAAGAGTGTCAATGTAGGCGTGATCGGCGGATATACAGTACATGTAAACAGGGCTGAAAAGTGACTAGTAGCAGGAAAATAGTGTATAAGTAATTATGGTAATATACTAATGGCAATATATACAGTTGATGTCAGAAGTTTACATACACTTAGGTTGGAGTCATTAAAACTCATTTTTCAACCACTCCACAAATTTCTTGTTAACAAACTATAGATTTGGCAAGTCGGTTAGGACATCTACTTTGTGCATGACACAAGTAATTTTTTCAACAATTGTTTACAGACATTATAATTCAGTGGGTCAGAAGTTTACATACACTAAGTTGACTGTGCCTTTAAACAGCTTGGAAAATTCCAGAAAATTATGTCATGGCTTTAGAAGCTTCTGATAGGCTAATTGACATCATTTGAGTCAATTCGAGGTGTAGTTGTGGATGTATTTCAAGGCCTACCTTCAAAGTCAGTGCCTCTTTGCTTGACATCATAGGAAAATCAAAAGAAATCAGCCAAGTTCTCAGAAAAACAATGTAGACCTCTAAAAGTCTGGTTCATCCTTGGGAGCAATTTCCAAATGCCTGAAGGTGCCACGTTCATCTGTGCAAACAATAGTACGCAAGTATAAACACCATGGGAACACGCAGCCGTCATACCGCTCAAGAAGGAGATGTGTTCTGTCCCCTAGAGATGAACGTACTTTGCTGCGAAAAGTGCAAATCAATCGCAGAACAACAGCAAAGGAACTTGTGAAGATGCTGGAGGAAACAGGTACAAAATGATCTATATCCACAGTAAAACAAGTCCTAAATCGACATAACCTGAAATGCCTCTCAGCAAGGAAGAAGCCACTGCTCCAAAACCGCCATAAATAAGCTACGGTTTGCAACTGCACATGGGGACAAAGATCATACTTTTTTGGAGAAATGTCCTCTGGTCTGATGAAAGAAAAATAGAACTGTTTGGCCATAATGACCATCATTATGTTTAGAGGAAAAACGGGGAAGCCCGAAGAACCCCATCCCAAACGTGAAGCACAGGGGTGGCAACATCATGTTGTGGGGTTGCTTTGCTGCAGGAGTGACTGGTGGACTTCACAAAATAGATGGCATCACGAGGCTGGAAAATGATGTAGATATATTGAAGCAACCTCTCAAAACATCAATCAGGAAGATAAAGCTTGGTCGCAAATGGGTCTTCCAAATGGACAATGACTCCAAGCATACTTCTAAAGTTGTGTCAAAATGGCTTAAGATCAACAAAGTCAAGGTATTAGAGTGGCCATCACAAAGCCCTAACCTCAAAACCTATAGAAAATGTGTGGGCAGAACTGAAAAAGCGTGTGTGAGCAAGGAGGCCTACAAACCTGACTCAATTACACCAGCTCTGTCAGGAGGAATGGGCCACAATTCACCCAACTTATTGTGGGAAGCTGTGGAAGGCTACCAGAAATGTTTGACCTAAGTTAAACAATTTAAAGGCAATGCTATCAAATACTAATTGAGTGTATGTAAACTTCTGACCCACTGGTAATGTGATGAAAGAAATAAAAGCTGAAATAAATCATTCTCTCTACTATTATTCAGACATTTCACATTCTTAAAATAAAGTTGGGATCCTAACTGTCCTAAGACAGGGAATTTTTACTCTGATTAAATGTCAGGAATTGTGAAAAACCGAGTTTAAATGTATTTGGCTAAAGTGTATGTAAACTTCCGACTTCAACTGTACATGTGAACAGGAGTAATAGTGATAAAAAAGATAGATACTAATGGTAATGGAAATCAATAGTCAATGAACAGCAGTGTAGCGGTAGTAATAAATTCAGTGTAGGTGTGAGGGGGAGTAGTTGTTGTTAGCCATTTAATAGTCTCATGGCCAGGGGAAAGAACCTGTTAGGAGTCTGTTGGTCTGAGCTGGTCCCTGACGGAAGCAAGGAGAACAGTCCATGTCTCGGTTGGCTGCAGTCTTTGGGAATTTTCAGGATGCTCTCCATGGAGCAGCTGTAAAAGGGGTCATGCCAAATAGTTTCAGCCTCCTGAAGGAGAAGAGGCACTGCCGTGCTGATTGTGCTGATGTAAGAGGACCATGTTACATCCCAAGTGATGTGGACACAGAGGTACTTGAAGCTCTTGGCCCTCTCAACTGTGACCCCCGTGGATGGGGGTGTGCACCCACTCCTGTTTCCTGAAGACCACGATCAGCTCCTTGGTCTTTCTGACGTTGAGGGAGAGGTTGTTTTCCTGGCACCACACAGGTCTCTGACCTCTTTCCTGTAGGCTTATCGCCGTTGGTGATCAAGCTGACCACCGTCATGTCGTCAGCAAACTTGATGATGGGGTTGGAATCATGCTTGGCCACACAGTCGTGGGTGAACAGGCATTACAGGAGAGGGCTAAGCACACACCCCTGGGGAGGTCCAGTGTTAAGGGGCCTGTGGGACAGAGGTGTTGTTGTCTACTCTAACCACCTGGGGGTGGCCCGGCACAACAGTGGTAGGCTTGATTACCAACAACGACGAGACGGCCTACAGGGAGGAGGTGAAGGCCCTCGGAGTGTGGTGTCAGGAAAATAACCTCACACTCAACGTCAACAAAACTAAGGAGATGATTGTGGACTTCAGGAAACAGCAGAGGGAACACCCCCCCTATCCACATCGATGGAACAGTAGTGGAGAGGGTAGCAAGTTTTAAGTTCCTCGGCATACACATCACAGACAAACTGAATTGGTCCACTCACACTGACAGCGTCGTGAAGAAGGCGCAGCAGTGCCTCTTCAACCTCAGGAGGCTGAAGAAATTTGGCTTGTCACCAAAAGCACTCACAAACTTCTACAGATGCACAATCGAGAGCATCCTGGCGGGCTGTATCACCGCCTGGTACGGCAACTGCTCCGCCCTCAACAGTAAAGCTTCCAGAGGGTAGTGAGGTCTGCACAACGCATCACCGGGGGCAAACTACCTGCCCTCCAGGACACCTACACCACCCGATGTTACAGGAAGGAAATAAAGATCATCAAGGATATCAACCACCCGAGCCACTGCCTGTTCACCCCGCTATCATCCAGAAGGCCAGGTCAGTACAGGTGCCAGCTTCTATCTCAAGGCCATCAGACTGTTAAACAGCCACCACTAACATTGAGTGGCTGCTGCCAACACACTGTCATTGACACTGACCAAACTCCAGCCACTCTAATAATGGGAATTGATGGGAAATGATGTAAATATATCACTAGCCACTTTAAACAATGCTACCTTATATAATGTTACTTACCCTACATTATTCATCTCATATGCATAAGTATATACTGTACTCTACATCATCGACTGCATCCTTATGTAATACATGTATCGCTAGCCACTTTAACTATGCCACTTTGTTTACTTTGTCTACATACTCATCTCATATGTATATACTGTACTCGATACCATCTACTGTATGCTGCTCTGTACCATCACTCATTCATATATCCTTATGTACATATTCTTTATCCCCTTACACTGTGTATAAGACAGTAGTTTTGGAATTGTTAGTTAGATTACTTGTTGGTTATCACTGCATTGTCGGAACTAGAAGCACAAGCATTTCGCTACACTCGCATTAACATCTGCTAACCATGTGTATGTGACAAATACAATTTGATTGGATTTGATTTGATCCAGCTGCAGAGGAGGGTGTTCAGTCCCATTGTCCCTAGCTTCAGACTAAAATGTGGGTGGGGATGACAAAGAGAAACATGAAAATGCAAAGTCATTCCCCTCTTGTCTTGACTGTAGATAATGAGGAAGGGGAACTCGGTTCGGCCAGATCATGGGAGGAGGGAGGGTGAGGTGACGTGATGGATTGTTTACGGATGCTGTACAATAGTACACCCTCTAAATAACCCTAACTTTGGACTGATTAACTGGTCATAGGTAGTATTGTGGGATCTGTTGAAATCATGTGGGCTGACTCACTCTCTGACTGCTGCTGACCTTGGACCAAAACGCCTGCAAGGCTATTTCCATTCTTCCCCTGTTGAGCAAGTCTCGTGCACTCCTACACTTCACCTTTAGGATCACAGGTTCTTAAGACCTCAGACCTATTTATAACCTCCTGTGATAATCTGAGCTTTCCAATGTCCACAATGCAAAGACACCAACCAACACCTCTCTCCCTCTCAATACAGCTGAACTGCTTAGTGACCCAATGTCTTTGTGGGACCGTGTGATCACATGCACCGCAGCCTATGGCCTGTCTAAGAAAACACAGGACAGGTGTGTCAGCTTGCTGGATTATTGTCAACACAGCCAAGGTTGAGAGCTTCTCAATATAGCTGAACTACTCAGTGACCCATTGTATTAAATGGTTACATGCACTGCTGCCTAGAGCCTTTCTAAGAAAACAGTACAGGTGTCAGCCCGTTTCTATTTAGGTTTGTCAGGGATATAGAAGGCCAAGTCTCCAGACTAAACATATGGATCAAATCAGCGGAGGACATATAAGAAATATTGTGCGTAACACTTTGTCACTATGTAGAATTATAATACAATGAAATGCATCAATATCACACATCTTGATATAAAATCAGATTTCAGGGAGTCAACACATTCTCAGGCATTGATCAGGCCACCTAAAGGACATAACAGAGCTGGATAGAAAATATGGGTTTAAAATAGACCCCCTACAGCATCTCAGAAGTCCAATAACTTTTTAGATAGATTAATTAAATCCAGTGTTTAACATTCTATCACTGTCAGGACTGATGGCCATAACGATGATATTATTTGCACAGCTATCTCAGTTAGAAAATATCCCAGATTTGCGATATTTGTCAGATGTAATCTATCTCTGACTTTTCCTTGATGGCTGGTCCCGGGAAAGGGTGTGTATGTGTGCATGTTCAGTGTGTGTGTGTGTGTGTGTGTGTGTGTGTGTGTGTGTGTGTGTGTGTGTGTGTGTGTGTGTGTGTGTGTGTGTGTGTGTGTGTGTGTGTGTGTGTGTGTGTGTGTGTGTGTGTGTGTGTGTGTGTGTGTGTGTGTGTGTTTGCTCATCGTGTGTTTCTGTGTGTATCGATGCAGACGAGTGGGCAGCATGGCATGAGTTGTAATGTGGAGCATAATGATTTTGAGGAATGCAAGGTTACAGTCCTCCTGCTCTCTGCTCTCTTACCCAATCCCGCTATTATGGTTGCAGTAGCATGATAAAAGGGATGGGCTGTGCCGCAAATTCCACCCTATTCCCTATATACAGTAGCGCACTACTTTTGACCAGAAGTAGTACAATATATATAATTTGACCAGTTTTGTCGCAGGAGTAAAATGATCCTGCAGCTGGAGAATTTTATTCTTTAACAAAAAGTGATAATTTCTAACAGGAAATTAGTTTTGATAGGGTACAGTAGGCTGTAGTGTAGGTGTGAGATCTAATGAGAGAAAGAGAACTGAGGGGATTGAGTGAATTTATATAAATCACCAGACTGATTTAGATTTCCTGGAGTGTAGGAAAATTGTATGCAACAACAGACTGATCAAATTATGAAACTGCATCTGTATAGGGGATATAGTGCCATGGGACACAGCCAATGGAGTGGTCTATAGAGACCAGGCTGGATAGAATGAATATGTGTGATGTAATAAGAGAACCAACTGCTATCAGCTTTACAAGTGTTTTTATGCATGGCTTATTGAATTCATATGCATTTCATATCACACATTACTCACCCATTTTAGGGATACCAGCTTCTCTTGCATAAATGAGGTGGCAGTCAGATATAAGTCTGTCTTATCTAGTCCTTACTTCACAATACAGTCTGCTGCCCATCCTCGAGATTGGTGTGTGTGTGTGTGGTGCATGCATGTACATGGATGTGTGTGTGTGTGTGTGTACTCGCTCACTGAGCACAGGGAATGTTCAGGGATGATAAAAACTCTATTGGGGGGCCACCATAAACCATCATTAATGTTTGAGAGAGAACTCACTGGACTTAGCTGCATCTAGAAACTAATTGGTTTCAGGCAATGTTCTTTAGGCCTGAATTTCATGTTGTCAGAGAAACATAGTGGCAGTTTGCTTATTTGAAATGCATACAAATGTACAGTAAGATGTTTATGTCCCCACATGGGCTTATTCCAGAACAGAATAAAAACCCTGCCTGCAAGCAGACGACTAAGTGGTCTTAATAATTAGTGTTTTAAATAGAACTTTGTCTCCTTGTTGTATGGGCACATACCTTTTCTGTAGTTAGGCCGGCGGCTATCTTGTTACGTTATTGTCACGTTCTGACTGTAGTTATTTTGTTATGTCTTTGTTTTAGTATGGTCAGTGTTATGCAGGTGAATGAGGACCCAAAAGCGACTTGGCGAAAACAGAGTCTTTAATCCAGTAAAGTAAATATACAATCATAAAGCACAATTCCACTCGTAATGACGAGAACAGACTGGAGACTCGATCATGAACTGCAGGTTGCCTCGGGAAGGCACTTGAACGTAGCAGACTCAGACACCTGCTCACCACGCAGCATCTGAGGGAAACACGACACGACAGGGCGATACACAGACACAGCACGGTGAACAATAGACAAGGATCCGACAGGACAGGAACGGAAAACAAGGGAAGAAATAGGGACTCTAATCAGGGGAAAAGATAAGGAACAGGTGTGGGAAGACTAAATGATTGATTAGGGGAATAGGAACAGCTGGGAGCAGGAACGATAGAGAGAAGAGAGAGAGGAAGAGAGAGAGAAAAAGGGGAACGAACCTAAAAAGACCAGCAGGGGGAAAACGAACAGAAGGAAAAGCAAAATGACAAGATGATATAAGACAAAACATGACAGTACCCCCCCCACTCACCGAGCGCCTCCTGGCGCTCTCGAGGAGGAACACTGGCGGCAACGGAGGAAATCATAGATCAAACGGTCCAGCACGTCCCGAGAAAGAACCCAACTCCTCTCCTCAGGACCGTAACGAAAAACGAAAAAAAAAAGAAACTAGGGTACTACTCTAAAAAAAAAATGAGACACGGGTAGAGAACTGAAAGCTTTAGAGCAAACAGGACCAAACAGGCCAGGAGAGTAACAACTAGGGACAGACTGAGACACAGCAAGGGCAGGAACAAGAACAGGAGAGATGCGATGGCAGGGAACAGACTGAGACCCAGCAAGACCAGGAGCAGAAGCAGAAAAAAAATTACCAGACTTCTGCGCGCAGTCCGAACACGCAGCCACGAAACGGCGCGTGTCACGCTCCTGAGTAGGCCACCAAAACCGCTGGCGAATAGAAGCAAGCGTACCCCGAACGCCGGGATGGACAGCTAACTTGACAGAGTGAGCCCACTGAAGAACAGCCAGACGAGTAGAAACAGGAACGAAAAGAAGGTTACTAGGGCAAGCGCGCGGCGACGCAGTGTGCGTGAGTGCTTGCTTAATCTGTCTCTCAATTCCCCAGACAGTCAACCCGACAACACGCCCAACAGGAAGGATCCCCTCGGGATCGGTAGAAGCCACAGCAGAACTAAAGAGACGGGATAAAGCATGAGGCTTGGTGTTCTTAGTACCCGGGCAATAAGAAATAACGAACTCGAAACGAGCGAAAAACAACGCCCAACGAGCATGACGCGCATTCAGTCGTTTGGCAGAACGGATGTACTCAAGGTTCCTTTGGTCAGTCCAAACGACAAAAGGAACGGTCGCCCCCCTCCAACCACTGTCGCCATTTGCCTAGGGCTAAACGGATGGCGAGCAGTTCGCGGTTAGCCACATCATAGTTACGTTCCGACGGTGACAGGCGATGAGAAAAATACGCACAAGGGTGGACCCCATCGTCAGTATCGGAGCGCTGGGACAGAATGGCTCCCACGCCCACCCCCGACGCGTCAACCTCAACAATAAACTGTTTAGTGACGTCAGGTGCAACAAGGATAGGAGCGGATGCAAAACGCTTCTTAAAGAGATCAGAACAACAATCATACGACCGGTGAGGAGGAAGGGAGTTGGTTCTGGACCGACTGAAGACCGTGCGCAGACCATGATATTCCTCCGGCACTCCTGTCAAATCACCAGGTTCCTCCTGAGAAGAGGGGACAGAACAAACAGGAGAAATAGCAGACATTAAACACTTCACATGACAAGAAACGTTCCAGGAAAGGATAGAATTACTAGACCAATCAAAAGAAGGATTATGACACACTAGCCAGGGATGACCCAAAACAACAGGTGTAAAAGGTGAACAAAAAATCAAAAAGAAATGGTCTCACTATGGTTACCAGATACAGTGAGGGTTAAAGGTAGTGTTTCACATAATATACTGGGGAGAGGACTACCATCCAAGGCGAACATGACCGTGGGCTCCCTAACTGTCTGAGAGGAATGTCATGTTCCCGAGCCCAGGCTTCGTCCATAAAACAGCCCTCCGCCCCAGAGTCTATTAATGCACTACAGGAAGCTGCCGATCCGGTCCAGCGTAGATGGACTGGTAAAGTAGTACAGGTACTTGACGGAGAGGACCGTCTAGTAGCGCTTATCAGTCGCCCTCCGCTTACTGATGAGCTCTGGCCTTTAACTGGACATGAAATGACAAAATGACCAGCGGAACCGCAATAGAGACAGAGGCGGTTGGTGATTCTCCGTTCCCTCTCCTTAGTCGAGATGCGAATACCCCCCAGCTGCATGGGCTCAACACCTGAGTCAGTGGGGAAAGATGGTAGTGTCGGGGAGAGGGGGGACACAGTTAACGCGAGCTCTCTTCTATGAGCTCGGTGACGAAGATCTACCCGTCGTTCAATGCGAATAGCGAGTTCAATCAAAGAATCCACGCTGGATGGAACCTCCCGAGAGAGAATCTCATCCTTAACCTTAGCGTGGAGTCCCTCCAGAAAACGAGCGAGCAACGCCTGCTCGTTCCAGTTACTGGAGGCAGCAAGAGTGCGAAACTCTATAGAGTAATCCGTTATGGATCGATTACCTTGACATAGGGAAGACAGGGACCAGGAAGCTTCTTTCCCAAAAACTGAACGATCAAAAACTCTTATCATCTCCTCTTTAAAGTTCAGATAATTGTTAGTACACTCAGCGCTTGCCTCCCAGATAGCTGTGCCCCACTGCCGAGCCCGACCAGTAAGGAGTGATATGACGTAGGCAATCCGAGCTCTCTCTCTTGAGTATGTGTTGGGTTGGAGAGAGAACACTATATCACACTGGGTGAGAAAGGAGCGGCACTCAGTGGGCTGCCCGGAGTAGCAAGGTGGGTTATTAACCCTAGGTTCCGGAGGCTCGGCAGGCCAGGAAGTAACAGGTGGCACGAGACGAAGACTCTGGAACTGTCCAGAGAGGTCGGCAACCTGAGCGGCCAGGTTCTCCACGGCATGGCGAGCAGCAGACAATTCCTGCTCGTGTCTGCCGAGCATGGCTCCTTGGATCTCGACGGCAGTGTTACGAGCCTCTGTAGTCGCTGGGTCCATTCTTTGGTCGGATCCTTCTGTCATGCAGGTGAATGAGGACCCAAAAGCGACTTGGCGAAAACAGAGTCTTTAATCCAGTAAAGTAAATATACAATCATAAAGCACAATTCCACTCGTAATGACGAGAACAGACTGGAGACTCGATCATGAACTGCAGGTTGCCTCGGGAAGGCACTTGAACGTAGCAGACTCAGACACCTGCTCACCACGCAGCATCTGAGGGAAACACGACACGACAGGGCGATACACAGACACAGCACGGTGAACAATAGACAAGGATCCGACAGGACAGGAACGGAAAACAAGGGAAGAAATAGGGACTCTAATCAGGGGAAAAGATAAGGAACAGGTGTGGGAAGACTAAATGATTGATTAGGGGAATAGGAACAGCTGGGAGCAGGAACGATGGAGAGAAGAGAGAGAGGAAGGGAGAGAGAAAAAGGGGAACGAACCTAAAAAGACCAGCAGGGGGAAAACGAACAGAAGGAAAAGCAAAATGACAAGATGATATAAGACAAAACATGACAGTCAGGGCGTGAGTTGTGTGGGTTGTCTATGTTCCTTTTTCTATGTTTTGGGATTTCTGTGTTTGGCCTGGTATGGTTCTCAATTAGAGGCAGCTGTCAATCGTTGTCCCTGATTGAGAACCATACTTAGGTAGCTTGGTTTCACTTTTGAGTTGTGGGTGATTATTTTCCGTGTCAGTGTTTTGTTCCACACGGAACTGTTTCGGTTTTGTTTTTTCACGTTGTCGTTTATTGTCTTGTTCAGTGTTCATTATTCTTATTAAAAACCAAGATGAACACTTACCACGCTGCATATTGGTCCGATCCTTGCTACTCCTCCTCAGAAGAGGAAAACCGTTAAAGTTGTCTAACAGTGTATACAGTCATCTGCATTCCAAATGGAACCCTTTTACCTTAATGGGCTCTGGTCTAAAGTACTGCACTATAAAGAACATAGGGTGCCATTTGTGAGAGTTGTTCGTTGCAATCTTTGTTTGAATGATGTTCAACAAACATTCAACAAAGAAAAGGGAACTATGCCAAGTTCCAGGGGTTAAGAGAAGTGGGAGTGAGAGTGGGACCACCCAAAGGGTTTTGGTTGATTCATGTTCAGATTACAAGAGCAGTAGGGAATGAAGAACTAATACGTCATCAGAACCCTCTAACTAAAGAGAGAGGGCATTATTCAATTAGATCCGCTTTAGCTGACATTCGCATAGTGGTTGTTTTGGCGGTGTTGGAGGTGGAACTGTGTTAGAGCTGTCAAATCCACAAGTGGCTCCTGGCTTTATACCTAAAGTGGACATTACCATTGGCTGCACGGAGTCGCATGAACAGAAATCCCATGCAGCCTTGTTTACAAGTTGGAATATGTGATGTAATCTACACCTCCATTATGATGATAGAAACCCTCATTATTTCGTTTAAATTTAAATTTGAGAGCAATTATTTCTATAAAGCCTACAGTTTCTTGTTCTGCACTTCTAACCCGAGTGGGGCGGGTGTGGCTTCGTGTCAATGATCGCAAAAGCAGCTGTCACAAATTTCACGGATTTGATGGTTCCAACGCAGTTCCACCTCCAACACCACCAAAACATCTGCTATGCGGCTTCTATCGCTGCGGCTTCTATCGCCATGCATCTTCTATCGCTGTTTAACGCTTGATCTGATTGAATCTAGATCTTATTGTACATCCCAAATGGCACCATATTTGCTACATAATGCACTACTTTTGACCAGAGCCCTATGGACCCTAGTGCACTATATAGGGAATAGGGTGCCATTTAGGAGGCTACCCTATAGTACAGGACAGCAGGGGATTAGATTACATCCTTTTAGCAGAAATACCCATCATCATCATTATCTGTTTGAGTGAGACTTGATAAAGTAGATTACATTACTGCTATAATCCTCTTATTGATGTCTGATGGAGGGATACGGAGAAATGACCAAACGATGTGACTGCATTGGGCTGAAAAACAGCATCCATCTTTAGGGATCAAATTTGATACTTTGGAGAGAATAAAAGGTGTTGGTCGCAGGTGCAGGGCCAGGGCCAGGGCCAGGTCTAGCATGTCTGTTACAGATTATAGATTGTTATAGATTGTTTCATATCTCCCTAAAGAGAGATGTGTGTGTGCATGTGCATGTGTGTGTTAGATGTACTGTGCATGTGTGTCTGAGAGAGAGAGACGGAAGGAGACCAACAGAGGGAGAGAGAGGAAGTTATAAAGAGGGAGGACAGAGTTATGTAACTCAATAGGATGTCTAATGACTTTATAATGAGAGAGAGAGAGAAAGAGAGAGAGGAAGAACATTCACTTCCTTGCAGGTCTAAATAAGTTCATGCTGCAGACACGGTATGCGTCCTAAATGGAACCCTATTCCCTTTAAGTGCACTACTTTTTCCAGGGCCTATAAGGCTCTGATCGAAAGTAGTGCCCGACATAGAGAATAGGGTGCCATTTGAGACACAGACAGTCTTTAGGGACATCCTCTTGATCTTTTCATCCACTCCCCTCTCACTTTTGATCTTCATCAAAACCCAGGCCTCTTAAAGAGATCTTCATCCAACTGACTAAGAGAAAACCCCAGCCTCTTAAAAAGATCTTCATCCAACTGACTAAGAGAAAACCCCAGCCTCTTAAAAAGATCTTCATCCAACTGACTAAGAGAAAACCCCAGCCTCTTAAAGAGATCTTCATCCAACTGACTAAGAGAAAACCCCAGCCTCTTAAAAAGATCTTCATCCAACTGACTAAGAGAAAACCCCAGCCTCTTAAAAAGATCTTCATCCAACTGACTAAGAGAAAACCCCAGCCTCTTAAAAAGATCTTCATCCAACTGACTAAGAGAAAACCCCAGCCTCTTAAAAAGATCTTCATCCAACTGACTAAGAGAAAACCCCAGCCTCTTAAAGAGATCTTCATCCAACTGACTAAGAGAAAACCCCAGCCTCTTAAAAAGATCTTCATCCAACTGACTAAGAGAAAACCCCAGCCTCTTAAAAAGATCTTCATCCAACTGACTAAGAGAAAACCCCAGCCTCTTAAAAAGATCTTCATCCAACTGACTAAGAGAAAACCCCAGCCTCTTAAAGAGATCTTCATCCAACTGACTAAGAGAAAACCCCAGCCTCTTAAAAAGATCTTCATCCAACTGACTAAGAGAAAACCCCAGCCTCTTAAAAAGATCTTCATCCAACTGACTAAGAGAAAACCCCAGCCTCTTAAAAAGATCTTCATCCAACTGACTAAGAGAAAACCCCAGCCTCTTAAAAAGATCTTCATCCAACTGACTAACAGAAAACCCCAGCCTCTTAAAAGATCTTCATCCAACTGACTAAGAGAAAACCCCAGCCTCTTAAAAAGATCTTCATCCAACTGACTAAGAGAAAACCCCAGCCTCTTAAAAAGATCTTCATCCAACTGACTAACAGAAAACCCCAGCCTCTTAAAAGATCTTCATCCAACTGACTAAGAGAAAACCCCAGCCTCTTAAAAAGATCTTCATCCAACTGACTAAGAGAAAACCCCAGCCTCTTAAAAAGATCTTCATCCAACTGACTAAGAGAAAACCCCAGCCTCTTAAAAAGATCTTCATCCAACTGACTAACAGAAAACCCCAGCCTCTTAAAAAGATCTTCATCCAACTGACTAAGAGAAAACCCCAGCCTCTTAAAAAGATCTTCATCCAACTGACTAAGAGAAAACCCCAGCCTCTTAAAAAGATCTTCATCCAACTGACTAAGAGAAAACCCCAGCCTCTTAAAAAGATCTTCATCCAACTGACTAACAGAAAACCCCAGCCTCTTAAAAAGATCTTCATCCAACTGACTAAGAGAAAACCCCAGCCTCTTAAAAAGATCTTCATCCAACTGACTAAGAGAAAACCCCAGCCTCTTAAAAAGATCTTCATCCAACTGACTAAGAGAAAACCCCAGCCTCTTAAAAAGATCTTCATCCAACTGACTAAGAGAAAACCCCAGCCTCTTAAAAAGATCTTCATCCAACTGACTAAGAGAAAACCCCAGCCTCTTAAAAAGATCTTCATCCAACTGACTAAGAGAAAACCCCAGCCTCTTAAAAAGATCTTCATCCAACTGACTAAGAGAAAACCCCAGCCTCTTAAAAAGATCTTCATCCAACTGACTAAGAGAAAACCCCAGCCTCTTAAAAAGATCTTCATCCAACTGACTAAGAGAAAACCCCAGCCTCTTAAAAAGATCTTCATCCAACTGACTAAGAGAAAACCCCAGCCTCTTAAAAAGATCTTCATCCAACTGACTAAGAGAAAACCCCAGCCTCTTAAAAAGATCTTCATCCAACTGACTAACAGAAAAACAAGGTATCTTTTAAATAGCTCTGCAAAGCCTTCAGTAGATTCTTCTCCCCTGCTAGATTTATTTATCCATTATTTTACCAGGTAAGTTGACTGAGAACACATTCTCATTTGCAGCAACAACATGGGGAATAGTTACAGGGCGGAGGGGGAGATCTAGATCTAGAGCTCCACCCTCCAAAATGCATTGTCTTGTCAAAGATTTCTAGTCTCTTTGAAAAAGGCTGGTGCAGTGCACTGCAGTGGCCTTGATTCTTGGCTTTGGGTGTTATGTCTTCAATATTATGTAATTATGTCTGATGGCCAAGAGAGGGCTATGGCTTCATCCCATATGGCACACTATTTCCGAATATAGTGTATTTAGTCCATGGTCAAAAGTAGTGCACTACATGGGGAATAGGGTGCCATTTGGGACACAGGCTACTGTATATTACATCCCAAGGTGACAAAAAGCTTCTCCTCTTTTACCCTGACCCTGGCTCATAGCCGATCCATGAATCATTAAAGATGCACTCTTAAACTTTTGTATAATTCCAGCCAGTAGTTTTGAAAGTGGTGCTCACGAGCCAAAGTGGTCCGCATTTTTTGTGTACTACGTCATCCAAATGTGTACCATGTCATTCATTTTGTGTAATATTTTACAAATGTTTGCCATTTGTATGATACAGTATCATACAAATGTTGTAATTTGTGTGATATGCTAGGAATCCAATTTGTGCAATATGTTACAAATTTGTTGTGCTTAAGATCCCGGTCTGCATCTTTAAGGGAGGTTGGATTGTCTTTTCTATTTCTCAAATTGCTCTGTGTTGTGTCTGTATTGGCTCCTATAGCTGGCTCTGTGACACTAGGCAAATAAAGGTGCAAATAACACTTCCAATGGGGATGGAGGGGAGTAAGGAGTATATGGGAGGGGATGGGAGGGGGTGAAACCTGTGTGTGTGGACTGGCTCTTCCCTCTCCCGTTCCCCAGGGTGGTTATGCAATATCCCAAGAGGAGAAGCTCCAAAGAAAGAACACAACGGGGGAGAGGGGTCTGAAGGTCTGGCCTGCAGGTGCCATAACAGCGGGGGGTGGCCCTGTTTTTTGGAGTTGCTGTTGACTCCACAGTTGTGTCCCAAATAGCACCCTATTCCCTATATACTGTACTACTGTTGACCAGAGGGCTCTGCACATTATAGGGAATATGGTGACATTTGGGATACACCCCCACCCTCAATGTACATCAAACAACATGCTCCTGGGAATAGCAGGGAGCCAAAGGCACAAACCGACTGAAACCAAGTCAATCCGGTCCTACCCAAAGAGAAAGTCTGGCCTCGATCTTCTTATGATGAGTTTAAGCAGTGACATCCTTTCCCCCTGTGGGAAAGAGGATCAAAGAGAGAAAAGACAGTGTTTGTGCTTGACATTACACAGACAATGTTGTCGGTTTAAACAGGTTTCAAGTGCTATATTAACAACTGAATGAGTGGGTTTGAGTGCCTGAAATGCAAGTGGGTTTGAGTCACGATGAATAAAATGTAATCCTTGCTACGTTTGTGGAAATTACAGAGAATCTCTGTGATGTCTCTTAATTTGTATTATATACTGGGGAAATCACCACAGCTGTAATAATAATAATAATAATAATTTGGTAGGTGCTTATATTTGTGCTGTTTCACACAAGCACAAGTGTGTTTTATATGCATATGTGAAATGGGAATGTGTTTTTTGCATATCCAAACTCCCCTTGAGATACCCTTGGAGAGTGGGGTCACAGCCTTGGAGAGTGGGGTCACAGCCAGGTTCAGCCATTATCAACAGTGACCCTGGAGCTTAATTTAGGGTTAAGTGCCTTGCTCAAAAGCACATTCATATATTTGTTTACCTTGCTGGCACAGGGATTCGAGCTACCAACCTTTCAGTTACTGGCCCAACCCTCAAACCACTAGGATACCTGAAGGAGAATGAGGACATACAATGAGTCAGAGCAATCTGACAAGATCAGCTAGACATGAGAACCTCTTCATTATTCACAAGGGAACAACTGTACAGTGATATGCGAACCAGCTTGGATCTAACTCTATGAGTATCACAGTATCTCGCTCTCTATCTTTCTCTCTCTTTCTTTTTCTCTTTCTCTGTCTCTCTCTTTCCATCCCACTTTTTCTCCCTCTATATTGACCTTTCACAAACACAAACACACTTTGTTTACTTGTTATCTTCCTCTACTGTCTCCTGAGTTAGGGTTAAACCTCACACTCTCACATGGTGTAAAGGTTGGGTTCTACTGTCTCCTGAGTTAGGGTTAAACCTCACACTCTCACATGGTGTAAAGGTTGGGTTCTACTGTCTGCTGAATTAGGGTTAAACCTCACACTCTCACATGGTGTAAAGGTTGGGTTCTACTGTCTACTGAGTTAGGGTTAAACCTCACACTCTCACATGGTGTAAAGGTTGGGTTCTACTGTCTGCTGAATTAGGGTTAAACCTCACACTCTCACATGGTGTAAAGGTTGGGTTCTACTGTCTGCTGAATTAGGGTTAAACCTCACACTCTCACATGGTGTAAAGGTTTAGTTTGGGGAATTTGTCATCATAGGGAAAGCGGCATTGTGAATTCTATTGCCTGTGGCCGTGTGGAGTTGTACAGTGGACCACATACCCTCTATGCCATACCTATCTGTTAAGCTATGTATGAATAATGGTTGGGTTCGGGGAATTGGTCATCGTATAGAAAGCAGAATGTTGATTGCCACAGGCTGAGTGTGGAAGGAGTTATACTGTACATATTTTCTACTTCGTACACTTGCTGTCCTAAACCGGGCAGGAGAATGGGTGTTTTGTTTTATCATTTGAATACCATGACAGGATACAAGAGTCACCGGTTTAAGAAAACAGACCAAGGGCCTCTCCTCTCAGGACTCAGGACACACAAAGATAGCCATTCCCTGAGGGACTGAAAGACATGGAAATGCACGTCAAGATGCACAAAGGAATGTTTATTCCCTTCTCCTTTTTCAAGAGGGTCCATTCCCAGCTGTTGATGTATCCCTTCTCTCTCAGGAGAGATTAAACAAATCATTAGAAATTTGGGAAAAATGCCAATGCTGATAAGTTCTCATGCAGCTATCAGCCCTGGTGAGAGGGAGAGGGTGACTTCAAAAAGATGTGGCTGTAGTAGCGTTACGACTGGGCACAGACGTCAATTCAATGTCTATTCCACTTTGGTTCAACTTAATTTTATTGAAATGACGTGGAAACAACGTTGATTCAACCAGTGTGTGCCATGTTGACATAAGCACAAGCAGGCGTACAGATGTGGGATCATAATTTGATCACCCTGTGGACATTTAAAACTTGTAGTGTATTTGAGATTTAAAAAGGCTTCTGAATTTTATAATTTACACTGATATTTCAGACTTCATTTTCTCTTATGAAAACTTTATTATCCCCAACAAAAAAGTACATGAATTATAATCCACATAATAATCCACATTTCCTGTTGCTGCAGGATTATTTTCCTGCTCTCGCAAACTGGCTCAAATTAAGATCCCACATCTGTAGCATGCAAAACAGGTACATACTAGGATGATTCACCTCCACTAACCTGGAAAGAGACAGAAATATTTGAATACATGGAAAGTTGTTCCAGGAGAGAAGCACAGCAGATAATATTAGCCTACATGAGGTTTAATATCATTATGACATAATGGATGGATGGATAGAGGGAGAGAGGGAGGAATAGAGTGGGAGGGAACAAGGTATGAGGTCATGTAGGGGAAGAGGGAATATAGTAGGGATAAGGAGATGGTAGGTAGATGTCCCAAAACGGGTCCATGATAGATTTGGAGTCATTTAACATTTACATTTTACATTTAAGTCATTTAGCAGACGCTCTTATCCAGAGCGACTTACAAATTGGTGCATTCACCTTATGACATCCGACTTACAAATTGGTGCATTCACCTTATGACACCTCAGTCAACATGGGTCAGCATTTCGACACCTTGTAGAATCCATGCGCCAACTCAATATTAGGAAGGTGTTCTTAATGTTTGGTATACTCAGTGTAGGTCCAGGTAGATCTCCACTGAGTGTACAAAACATTAGGAATACATTCCTAATATTGAGTGGCACACATACTCAGACATTTTAAGACCTTTAGACTATCCTGGCGACTTTTTGTAATTGTTCTGTAAATATATGTTTCATTTTTTCTGTTGTTGTGTTTTACATTTTGAAATGTAATCTTGACTGCAGCAAAATGAGTTGACTCTTGAGGACATGAACATTTTCTGAATCTGAATGTTGTTTAATACACTTCTAATCCTCCCCAGCCACTGATGTCTTTTTGCCTGATCGCAACTCTTGCTCTTACATATAAACCTTGGGGCTGATGCAGAAAAACACAAAGAGTCATAAAAGAAGGGGGAAAAAGCCATTTAGCCTCTTTCCATGCCACTCAAGTATGGATGCATGCGCAAAACCTCAGACATTTACGTGCACTGGCTGTGACAGTAATATGACCAATGAAAAGCCTTTGCTTCTCCTTCGCTCTTAGATCCTCATTCCCTGCAGTCTTGGCCTTTTTTTCCTTTGTAATTCTTGTATTCTCTTTCATTGTCTTTCACTCATCTTTTAGTCTCTCACTATTCTCTGTCTTTGACCCTTGTAGGATGGGCCCTGGGGTGAGCCTGTCCTATTCAGAGCGGGTTGCGTAAGGTGCTGAGCTAGCTCTTTCTGCCAAATTTCCACTGGTTTGCTGTACTCTATATCTAGGTTAATGCCGTGGCTTGGTAGGCGGTTTAAAACAGCATAGTGGGCACAGCTGAGTCCTGGGGTGTGTCCCAAAATGGAGACCCTATTTCCTATGCAATTCACTTCTTCTGACCAGTACCCATAGGACTCTTGTCAAAAGTAGTGCACTATATAAGGAAAGGGGTGCCATTTGGGACGTTACATTGGTGTAGGTGGGAGTGGAGGACAAAGCCCTGACTGCAATCGAAATGGAAAGAAAGCTAAAATATGTACAGTGCCTTAAGAAAGTATTCACACTCCCTGACTTTTTCCACATTTTGTCTTATAATGTGGGATTATTATTTAGTTTTGTCAATGATCTACACAAAATATTCTGTAATGTAAAAGTGTCCGGAAATTTAGTGTTTGTAAAAAAAATGTTATGAAAAATAAAACACTAATATATCTTGATTAGATGCAGTTGGAAGTCGGAAGTTTACATACACCTTTACACTTAGTTTTCACAATTCCTGACATTTAATCCTAGTAAAAATTCCCTGTTTTAGGTCAGTTAGGATCACCACTTTATTTTAAGAATGTGAAATGTCAGAATAATAGTCGAGAGAATGATTTATTTCAGCTTTTATTTCTTTCATCACATTCCCAGTGGGTCAGAAGTTTACATACACTCAATTAGTATTTGGTAGCATTGCCTTTAATTTAAATTGTTTAACTTGGGTCAAACGTTTTGGGTAGCCTTTCACAAGCTTGGCACAATAAGTTGGGTGAATTTTGGCCCATTCCTCCTGACAGAGCTGGTGTAACTGAGTCAGTTTGTAGGCCTTCTTGCTCGCACACACTTTTTCAGTTCTGCCCACAATTTTTCTATAGGGTTGAGGTCAGGGCTTTGTGATGATGACTACAATACTTTGACTTTGTTGTCCTTAAGCCATTTTGCCACAACTTTGGAAATATGCTTGGGGCATTGCCCATTTGGAAGACCCATTTGCGACCAAGCTTTAACTTTCTGATTGATGTCTTGAGATGTTTCTTCAATATATCCACGTCATTTTCCAGCTTCATGATGCCATCTATTTTGTGAAGTGCACCAGTCCCTCCTGCAGCAAAGCACCCCCACAGCATGATGCTGCCACCCCCATGCTTCACGGTTGGGATGGTGTTCTTCATCTTACAAGCCTCCCCTTTTTCCTCCAAAGATAACGATGGTCATTATGGCCAAACAGTTCTATTATTCTTTCATCAGGCCAGAGGACATTTCTCCAAAAAGTACGATCTTTGTCCCCATATGGTGGTTTTGGAGCAGTGGCTTCTTCCTTGCTGAGCGGTCTTTCAGGTTATGTCGACATAGGACTCGTTTTACTGTGGATATAGATACTTTTGTACGTGTTTCCTCCAGCATCTTCACAAGGTCCTTTGCTGTTGTTCTGGGATTGATTTGCACTTTTCACACCAAAGTACGTTCATCTCTAGGAGATAGAACGCATCTCCTTCCTGAGTGGTATGATGGCAGCGTGGTCCCATGGTGTTTATACTTGCATACTATTGTTTGCACAGATGAACGTGGTACCTTCGGGTGTTTGGAAATTGCTCCCAAGGAAGACCAGACTTGTGGAGGTGTATAGTTTTTTTCTGAGGTCTTGGCTGATTTCTTTTGAATTCCCCATGATGTCAAGCAAAGAGGCACTGAGTTTGAAGGTAGGCCTTGAAATACATCCACAGGTACACCTCCAATTGACACAAATGATGTCAATTAGCCTATCAGAAGCTTCTAAAGCCATGACATCACTTTCTGGACATTTCCAAGCTGTTTAAAGGCACAGTCAACTTAGTGTATGTGAACTTCTGACCAAATGGAATTATGATCAGTGAACTATAAGTGAAATAATCTCTAAACAATTGTTGGAAAAATGACTTGCGTCATGCACAAAGTAGATGTCCTAACTGACTTGCCAAAACTATAGTTTGTTAACAAGACATTTGTGGAGTGGCTGAAAAACGTTTTAATTACTCCAACCTAACTATATGTAAACTTCCGACTTAAACTTTTAGTATTCAACCACCTGAGTCAATACTTGTTAGAATCACCTTTTGGCAGCGATTACAGCTGTGAGTCTTTCTGCGTAAGTCTCTAAGTGATTTCCACACCTGGATTGTGCAACATTTGCTCATTATTCTTTTCAAAATTCTTCAAGCTCTGTCAAATTGGTTGTTGATCTCTGAATGCTTGACAAAAATTTTCATGTATTGCCATAGATTTTCAAGCAGATTTAAGTCAAAACTGTAACTCGGCCACTCAGGAATTCACTGTCTTCTTGCTAAGCAACTCCAGGGTATATTTGACCTTGTGTTGTAAGTTATTGTCCTACTGAAATATTAATTAATCTCTCAGTGTCTTGTGGAAAGCAGACGGAACCAGCTTTTCCTCTAGGATTTTGCCTGTGCTTAGCTCCATTCCATTTCTTTTCCCCCCTGAAAAACTCCTCAGTCCTTAATGATTACAAGCATGTCCATAACATGATGCAGCCACCACTATACTTGAAAATATGAAGAGTGATACTCAGTAATGTGTTATTGGATTTGCCCCAAACATAACTGTTTGTATTCACAACAAAAAGTTGATTGCTTTGCCACATTGTTTGCAGTATTACTTTAGTGCCTTGATGCAAACAGGATGCATGTTTTAGAATATTTGTATTCCTTCTTTTCACTCAGTCAATTAAGTTAGTATTGTGGAGTAACTACGATGTTGTTGATTCATCTTCAGTTTTCACCTATCACGTCCATTATACTCTGTAACTGTTTTAAAGTCACCATTGGCCTCATGGTGAAATCCCTGAGTGGTTTCCTTCCTCTCTGGCAACTCAGTTAGGAAGGAAACCTGTATCTTTGAAGTGACTGGGTGTATTGATACACCATCTAAAGTGTAATTAATAACGTCACCATGCTCAAAGGGATATTCAATATCTGCTTCTTACATTTTTACCCATCTACCAATAGGCGCACTTCTTTGCGAGGCATTGGAAAACCCTCTGGTCTCTGTGGTTGAATCTGTGTTTGAAATTGACTACTTGACTGAGGGACCTTACAGATAATTGTATATGTGGGGTACAGAGATGAGGTAGTCATTCCAAAATCATGTTAAACACTATTATTACAAACAGAGTGCGTCCATGCAACTTATTAGGTGACTTGTTGAGCTTATTTAGGCTTGTCATAACAAAGAAGTTGAATACTTATTGACTGAAGACATTTCAGCTTTTCATTTTTAATTAATTTGTAAAAACTATTTGAAGGCACTGTATGCTAACTGGAAGAAAGAATACTGGTGAAACAAGTAAAAATACATTGCTATCACATTTATAAAGACTTCCCAGGTCAAGTTTCCGCAAAACAGCTCTTCAAAAAGTATGACCAAAGACCAAAATATAATAGTATTCAAGAAAGAGAATTCATCATCCATTGCATTTCTCCATTGGATGTTACAACATCTTCCCACAGTGAGAGACAGACAACAACATATCTTTTGTCCCAAAGGGGGTTGAATCGTCCTCATGGAAGAGCCACAAGGAAATTGAAAGCATCAGAGTAAGAGACACACATAAATGAGACGCAATGAATTAATGTCATGAAGGGCTTGAATCCATGGTGATAACAAAGAGGAACTTGTGCCTGTGGCTAGGAAACTGCAACCACACAGTAAGTGGGAAGAACTCCATTAAATTGCGACACACAAATGGTGACACACAGACACTCACGCACGCAAGCACACAGCCATCAATTCAGTCCATATCATCAATCCCAAACACACACTCACACCAAACCCAATCCCCAACCCAGTAGACATGATAATTGTTTCGTGCTCTGGCCCTCTTTGGGTGACTTTACAGCCTGAGTCACATGACTAGACATTTTATAGTAATCATGGTCTGTGTCCCAAACAGCACCTGTTTCCCTATATAGGCTAGTGCACTACTTTTGACCAGAGCCTAGTCAAAAGTAGTGCCCTATATAGTGAACATAGTGCCATTTCGGACACAAACAGGATGTTTTATAGTAATCAAAGTAATCAATCAGATTGGGAGCTAAGTCAACACTGTGTGCCCCATTACCACTGCTCTTACCGGTATTGGAGAATATCCCAAAATAGCAATGGCAGAGGATTGTTGATGCATAGGTGACAATGCTCTGTTGGCACGGTTACAAAGTAGAGCCAGCCAGGGGCGCATGATGTACCAACCAACCCTCTCAGTGGGGAGTGTGAAGGTCGACCACATAACACAGACCTAGTAAAAGAACAACAGAAACTAGTAGCACTGGCACGGCAATGGAAAATAGAACCAGACCCATCAATGTGTAATGGCGTAGTTCTCAGAGCTTATTATATATTACATTGATTGTGAGTTCTGTATTTAGTTAGTTGTGTACTGTGATATCTGCTGATTTTGTTGTAGTAGTAGTAGCAGCATTAGTAACAGTAGCAGTGGTGTTTTTCAGTAGCGGTGAGTGGGAAAGAAATAAAAGCCATATTACAACCTGTGTTGTGATAATTGTGTTGTTGGCTCTGTAACCTCTTCGTTTATATGCCTTGACACCGTGATATATAGGCCCAAGGTCAAGACAATAAGAAGACACTGGCAGAATAAATTCAACCACACCTTAGTTTCATCACAAAACCTCTGTCTGGTGAAGTCCACAAAGCATATAGCATGTAACAAACAGTTACATAACCTACGGCATGGTCAAGCAAGTTAATGTTTCCGACATTTTCGGACCACTAAACAACTATTGATTTAGAACCACCAAGTCACAAAGAAAACAGGAACTGCCTCCACTATTCCAGCACCATTTCAACTTCAACATCTCAACATCATCGAATCACCTCTGCTTAGTCTAATACAGTGACAACTAAAATAAACCAAAAACTATTTAGTCCTATCAACATAAGCTAAATATGCTGTGGCTGTGCATGGTTCTGATTTCTGTGTGCGTGTGTGTGTGTGTTGTGTTGTGTTGTGTGCGTGCGTGTCATACAGTACACGCTTACATTTTTTGTTGTCTTAGGTTTCCTGGCTAAAATGCTTGCTCGCTAGCCTAACTTCCATTCATGGGCAACGTTATCTAGTTAACATTAGCCTTCTACATCTAGCTACATATTGAACTTTCATTCTCTCAGGTCAGGGGCACAATTTATGAATTAATGGTTGGATCAGAATCGGCGTTATAATTATTGGCCAGTACGGATAATTAAGTATAACCACAAGTCCAAATCCCTATCTCCATCCATGACTAATTTAGGAAAGGGACAATTTTAGCTAGCTAGCTAGCCACTCGAGGACAATGACAAGGTGAAACAATGCAAGTGTTTTCTGTCAATAACATATGCTCTCAATGTGATGTGATAGGTGTGACGCCTAATTCAAACTGGCTTCCCTTTCCTTTTTTTTCGGTGTGCCAGGACCATTCACAGTTGCAAGTGATGTAATTCTTTCTAGAATCCTTTAAAGAGTTTGTGTCTGAAAGACACTCATGGCAGTATTTATCTGATGTGTGTAAATTCTTCAGTAGATTACACAACAATAACAATTGAATTGTGTTGTTAGAAGTGTTGCAATTGTTAGGGTTTTCTTCCGGCGAAAGAGAGAAGGACTAAAATGCAGCGTGTTTATCTTTATACATCTTTAATGAAGATGATAAATGAACAATATACAAAAAAAAGAACAGCGAAAAACCGAAACAGTCCTATCTGGTGCAACAAACACAGAGATAGGAACAATCACCCATGAAATACCTAAAGAATATGGCTGCCTAAATATGGTTCCCAATCAGAGACAACGATAAACACCTGCCTCTGATTGAGAACCACTCTAGGCAACCATAGACTTACTTAAACTACTTCACTAACCACAATCCTATAACCTACAAAAAAACCTAGACAAAACACACCACATAAATACCCATGTCACACCCTGGCCTGACCAAAATAATAAAGAAAAAACAAAATACTAAGGCCAGGGCGTGACAGCAATTGATGCCACTCTTTTTCACACACAGCTCCTTGAGAAAGTATTCATACCCCTTGATTTATTCCACATTTTGTTGTGTTACAGCCTCAATTCAAAATGGATTAAATAGATTTTTCTCTCACCCATCTACACACAATACCTCATAACGACAAATTGAAAGCATGTTTTTAGAAATGTGTCAGGTATGAAGGTAAGACCCAGATGCAGATAATGTCAAATGAACAATGGTTTAATAATCCAACAGGGGCCAGGCAATAGACAGGTCAAGGCAGGCAGGGATCAGTAAACCAGAGGTGGGGCAACAGTACCGGACGGCAGGCAGGCTCAGGGTAGGCAGAGGTCAAGAATCCAGAGGTGGGGCAAAGGTACCGGGCGGCAGGCAGGCTCAGGGTAGGCAGAGGTCAAGAATCCAGAGGTGGGGCAAAGGTACAGGTCGGCAGTCAGGCTCAGGGTCAGGCAGAGTGGTCAGGCCGGTGGGCTCAGAGTCAGGACAGGCAAGGGTCAAAACCAGGGGGGCGAGAAAAAGAGAGACTGGGAAAAGCAGGAGCTGAGACACAAAAACGCTGGTTGTCTGGACAAACAAGACAAACTGGCAACAGACAAAACAGAGAACACAGGTATAAATATTTATTGAAAATTAAATACAGAAATATCTCCTTTACATTAGTATTCACACCCTTGAGTCAATACATGTTAGAATAACCTTGCAGTGATTACATCTGTGAGTCTTTCTGGGTTAGTCTCTAAGAGCTTTGCACACCTGGATTGTACAATATTTGCACATTAATATTTGAGAAATTCTTCATGATCTGACAGGTTGATTGTCGACAGTGATGTAAAGTACTTATGTAAAAATACTTTAAAGTACTACTTAAGTAGTTTTTCTGGGTATCTGTACTTTACTTTACTATTTTATATTTTTTACAACTATTACTTTTACTCACTACATTCCTAAGAAAAATGATGTACTTTTTGCACCATACATTTTCTCTGACACCCAAAAGTACTCATTACATTTTGAATGCTTAGCAGGACAGAAAATGTGCCAGTTCGCACGCTTATCAAGAGAACCTCCCTGGTCATCCCTACTGCCTCTGATCTGGCGGACTCACTAAACATAAACACTTTGTTTTTAAATGTGTTGGACTGTGACCTTGGCTATCTGTAAATTAAAAAAAATATTGACGGTTTGCTTAATATAAGGAATTTAAATTATTCATAATTTTACTTTTGATAATTAAGTATGTTTTAGCAACTACATTTACTTTTGATACTCAAGTATATTTAAAACCAAATAATTTTAGACTTTTACTGGGTGACTTTCACTTGAATCATTTTCTAAGGTATCTTTACTCAAGTAGGAGAATTTTGTACTTTTTCCACCACTGGTTGTTGATCATTGCTAGACAATGTTTTTCAAGAGTTAAGTCAAAACTGTAACTAAGCCACTCATAAACATTCGATATCTTCATGGTAAGCAATTTTTGTGTATATTTGGCCTTATGTTTCACGTTATTGTCCTGCTGAAAGGAGAATTTGTCTCCCAATGTCTGTTGGAAAGCAGACTGAACCAGGCTTTCCTCTAGGATTTTGCCTGTGCTTGTCTCTATTCCGTTAATTTGT
The DNA here is from genome assembly GCF_021184085.1 of Oncorhynchus gorbuscha. Taxonomy (NCBI): domain Eukaryota; kingdom Metazoa; phylum Chordata; class Actinopteri; order Salmoniformes; family Salmonidae; genus Oncorhynchus; species Oncorhynchus gorbuscha. The sequence continues at coordinate 25,253,746 of NC_060181.1, read as the reverse complement.
ATTTTTTTAAACTCTCTAGTCCTTGCTGATGTCAAGCATACCTATAACATGATGCAGCCAGCACCACGTTTGAAAATATGAAGAGTGGTACTCAGTGATGTGTTGTGTAGGATTTGCCACAAACATAATGCTTTGTAATCAGGACATAAAGTTATACATTTCTTCGCCACATTTTTTTCATTTGTACTTTAGTGCCTTATTGCAAACAGGATGCATGTTTTGGGATATTTGTATTCTGTATAGCAGGGGTGTCAAACTCATTCCTAGTGTCTGCAGGTTTTTGGTTTTCCTTTCAATGAAGCCCTAGACAACCAGGTGTGGGCAATTCCTTACTAATTAGTGACCTTAATTCAATAATCAAGTACAAGGGAGGAGCAAAAACCAGCAGACACTCGGCCCTCCGTGGAATGAGTTTGGCACGTGATGTACAGGCTTCCTTATTTTCACTATGTCATTTAGGTTAGTATTGTGGAGCAACTACAACGTTGTTGATATATTCTCAGTTTTCTTAAACTCTGTAACTGTTTTAAAGTCACCATTGGCCTCATGTTGAAATCCCTGAGTGGTTTCCTTCCTCTCCGAAGGACGCCTGTATCTTTGTAGAGACTGGGTTTATTGATACACTATCCAAAGTTTAATTAATAACTTCACCACGATCAAATGGATATTCCTTGTCTCCTTTTTTATTTTTGACCTTTACCTATCTTCGAATGGGTCCCCTTCTATGCGAGGCATTGGAAAACATCATTCTAAATCTCAATTGAATAAATATTCAAATCAGGCTGTGCTTCCATCAAAAAGTGGAAAAGGTCAAGGGGTGTGAATACTTTCTGAATGCACTGTATGGCAGCATTCATCTGATGTGTGTAAATGCTGGCTAATAGTTAAGCGTTTGTTCACAGTTGGTGTGATGTAAGTGTTCAAAGGACCATTAGCTAGAGGAAGCGTTCTTCTGATGTGACGTAGAACAGTCTCAAGTAGAGCATCAAAATAAAGACCATTGAAGGAACAGTGACACCCGACCTGGAACGCGTCGTCATTCAGAGGCTATGTCCCAAATGGCACCCTAGTCCCAATAAAGTTCCCTGGTCAAAAGTAGTGCACTATAAATGGAATAGGGTGCCAGTTGGGATGCAACCAGAGAGGTCAGGACAGCCAGACTGAGAATGTCATACATGACTGCTGCTCTGCTGCACCGGAGCACAACATCCTGTGGTTACTGTCACTTGGGCAGTCTCCCAAAGTCGGTCAAGTATGTCCATGCTCCCGGCTGCCAGGGTTGTCAAACCAAGTACAACTTAACACTAAATGTCCACTTTAAAAAAAGAAGATGTGCCCTTCTCAAACCCAAACACAAACAGGAATGTGCATACACACACCCGACACCGGCACGCACACAGTCACACACGCAGGCACGCACACACACACACTACGACTATGTTATCTAATTCCCAGATCGGAGTCACTTCCACAGGGAGTTGTGATGCTTGCAGCAGGGTTGAGGTGAGAACTGGAGACAGGAACGTCAACATGTCTTACTACTGGAACAGGGACATCACAAGCTCTCTCCAAATACTGGAAAATATACTTACTACTACTAAACTGGTTCAGTGCCCACCACTAGTTTACTCTATAGTCCTATAGGTTTGTACATAACTCAAATCTCATAGGCACAATGACCTATATTCCGCGAGTTCTTGTCCTGCAAGAATGTGGATTCATGACCTCACTCAAAATTGACATTGTTAACAAATAAGAACATTACTCAAACTTACTGTAGCTCTTGCTAGGTGAATTTTTCCTAAATTCCTCTTTTGATTGAATCAGGCCCTTCCTTTTATATAAACTAAAACTCTTTTGACCTATGGTTGTCCCATCAACAGACATATTAAGCTGTGTGATTGAGATGTGCCATCTCTCCCTGCTAGGTCAGCTACCACAACAGAGAGAGGAAGAGTGTTTTTTGTTTTGATTAAATAACGATTACATCACTAGGAGGATGAGTTTAATAATGTCTGTCTGCCATAATGTCTGTTTGACTCCTGCTGGCTAGAATGGGGAGAGAGAGAGAGGGGAGGGGGGGGGCAACCCTGGCATGGGTCAGAGATGGTGAAGCCTGACTTGGGCGTAGGGATTGAGAGCAGAACAGGTGATGTGTTATGAAACAGGGAACATCTGTTCCTCTGGCAACCGGGGCTCTGCCCTGTTCTGGCCCTATCCCAGGCCCAGGCTGATGCCATCTCACACCGTCATTCATCTAACCCATCCCACCTTGCCTACCATGCCAGCCAGATGCCACCTCAGAAAACCACAGCACTACTCCCCTGATCCCTGACCTGCTGACACCTGCTGTGTAGGTAGCTGCTTTCTCCTTACCAAAGAAATAATACAAGTCATGTTATTTTCTAAGTGTCCATTTTGGTAATAAATTATTTCCTATTGCATAATTTTATTCTCAAAAAGGGTTGAAAGAGATCCTTGCATGTTGGGATGGGAGGCAGTGTGTTTACAGTAATTAAGTCAAAGAGCACTCAAATTTGATCCTGTCTGCTCCTGCTCCACATCTCCAGCGTACGACGTTGCCAGAGTACTAACCAACGGTCCTGGGATTCATCATTACTTACACCTGGCAAGGGGCGTTTCACCACCAATCCCTTGCTAAAACACCCAGATCCCACACAACCTTTTGTAGTGTGGGAGGTTGAGGTAGACGCATCGGAGGTGGATGTGAGGGAAGTTTTGTCACAAAGACAGGGGGACCCTCTGAAATTGTATCCTTGTGCATTCTTCTCCAAGAAACTGTCCCCCGCAGAGAGGAATTACGATGTCGGCGATCTGGAGCTCTTGGTGGTGAAGTTAGCATTAGAGTGGAAACACTAGCTGGAGTGTTCCAAGGAACCTTTCGCCTTCCTCACCGACCATCGGAACCTTGATAACATACAGACAGCGAGGAGACTGCATACGCGCCAAGCCAAGTGGGCCCTCTACTTCACCAGGTTCGACTTCACGCTGACCTTTCTCCCAGGTTCCAAGAACATCAAGGCTGATGCCCTGTCCCATATCTACGATTTGGGAGAGTCTCCTGTCCAGAGGGCAACCATAATCCCATCTACGTTCCCACAGGGGTAAGGGATTGACTGCTGACCTGGGTACACACAGCTGTTGTCGCTGGACATCCAGGTATTTTTTGCTCCATCCATTCCATCACTGATAAATACTGGTGGCCCACCTTGGTGCAGGATGTTATGTGGTATGTCAACTCCTGTTCCGTGTGTGCTAAAAACCAAGTCCCCCCGGAATGCTCCAGCAGGGAAGCTCCTGCAGCTTCCCGTGCCTCAGCGACCTTGGTTTCATATATCCATTGACTTTGTTACTGATCTATCCCATTCTGATGCCTTCACCACCATTCTGGTATTAGTGGATAGATTATCCAAGTCATGTTGATTAATCCCTCTTCCTGGTCTTTCCACTGCTCCCCAGGTCGCTGAGGAACTCTTCCAGCAGGTCTTCCAGTATTATGGTAGTAGTATGGAGGGTCTTCTTGGAGAAGCTCGAGATCACGGTTAGCCTCACATCCGGGTATCAGCCTCAGTCTAACAGGCAGGTGGAGAGGATGAATCAGGAGCTTAGGAGGTTCCTGAGGAGTCACTGTCAGGACTGGTGGGGGAGTGGGCACTTTTCCTTCCTTGGGCAGAGTATGGCCAGAACTCTTTACATCACTCTTCCACTGGTTTGATCCCCTTCACAGTGTGTGTTGGGTTTCCAGCTGGCCCTGGCCCCATGAACACCGGGCCAGACCGTGGCTCCTGTGGTAGAAGAGTGGTTCCGGCATGCGGAGGAGGTGTGGAACAATGCGCACGTGAGACTCCAGTGCACCGTCCACCGTCAGAGGGAGCAGGCAGACCGTCATCGCAGTGAGACCCCTGTGTCCCATCCTGGGGATCGCGTCTTGCTCTCTACCAGGAACCTCCCACTCCGCCTGCCCTGCAATAAACTGAGCCCCCAGTTTGTGGGGCCGTTCAAGGTTCTCCGGAGAACCAATGAGGTGACATACAGGTTACAAATACCCAGTACCATATCTCACCCTCTTCATGTCTCTTCAAAGGCCGGTGGTTCCTGGTCCCCTAGCTGATGCTATCCCCCACGACACACCTCCACCCCCCTGGACATCGAGAGGAGCCCAGCGTATGCTGTCAGATCCCTACTGGACTCCCGACGTTGTGGGGGTCGGCTCCAGTATCTGGTGGACTGGGATGGGTAAATCATTATGATTCACACCTGGACTTCATTACCTTCATCATTTCCTCCTCTTTATATAACACTTTCCCAGGTTCACTCAGCTGTTGATATTGTTCTGGTGCGTCCGTGTACTTCCTTATGTTAGTGTCGTGCTCTTGGTTTTGCTGTGTTCTTAAAACGTTTCACCTGCTTCAGACTCATCGCCCCATCATTACAAATGTATCCATATAAACCCACGCTTCAGGCCATGTGTACAACTGCGTGTGAGGTCTAGTAATCTCAACCTAATGTTTTTTGCCATGTTCCTTCACACGTTGGCATGGTAAGGATGGAAGGTGCTGGAGTTACTAGAAATTAAATGCACCTAAAATGAAGGGGAACACGTGTACAAAGTGAGTGTTAGGGTGTTGTAACCCTGGCCGCGGGTATATGTTTTAGGGTGGGGGTGCTGCCGATGGAGGTTATCCAGAGTTGCTTCAGCACCCCTACTTCCAGCGGCCATGGTAGTAATATAATGCAGACTATGTTCCTGACTTGGGTCAACAGTCAATTATTAAATGAAAAAAACATCCTTGTGAAATAAAAAAATCATATGATAAAAATTGAGGTCTGTGTTTTACTCTGCAACATTCAAGCTTGGGACTGACACTTGTGGTGTTATAACATCATGTGGACTATGTTCATGATTTGGGCCAACAGTAAATTATTAAATAATGCAAATTAGGACTATTTCCTAGTAAGATAAAGGTCCTATATTTGACCGTTTACTTTAGAGTCTCTACACCATTTACATCAACTCCAGTACAGTAGGCTAAGCCCTTCACTCTAGTTTCATATTCTCCAGTCCACTGACTGGGTCTAATGAGATAGCAGGGACTCAATTCAGTGCTTGGCATATCAGCTGAATGAGAATCACTTAACAACACGCTGAGTGAGTCTCTTCCTGTACTACCCTTCTCTCTCCTTGTTCTTTCTTTCTTTCTCTCTCCCTCCATCCCTTTCTCTCTCTCACTCCATCTTTCTTTATCTCCATCTCTCCTCAACCCCCTCTCTCTCGCTCTCTGGAATGCCAATGTTTTTGTGCTGAGCACTGCTTCTTTCCCAACCAACTCCCAGTTTCCCTATCATCCAGCCCAGGGATTCCACAGATAAGGGGGTTATTCTTCAGAACAATGCCCAGTTTGTCCAGCGTTAGGCTGTGTCCTAAATGCCACCCTATTCCCAAATAGTGCAGTACTTTTGACCCGGGTCCCACAGGGCTCTGGTCAAAAGTAGAGCACTATGTAGAGAATAGGGTGTTATTTGGGACGCAGTCTTAGTCTTCAGCGGACCGGACCACGCTGTTTGTTTGGCCACGTACCCAAGGAGGAATTTTCCACTTCGTGTTCTCCCTGGGGAGAACAGCCAGCGGGCCTCAGGCTTGTTGTTTTACAGGTGAACCTGGGTCAATTCAGTGCATGGGACTTTGTTTTGATCCAAGTATTGATACAACGGGATGGGATATTAATATGCATCTTGTTATTATTATATGAAGTAAGACATAACACTTGCAAGTATTGATACAATTAGATCCAGGGATGATTTAGAGATGAAATAAAAACAATTGCATGGTGCCTGGAATATTATTTGTGTATTGCATCTTAATAACCTACAATGAAAAAATAAAACATTTCCATCAACTAACTAGTATGAATTGAAGGGAGGAGGTGGAGAGATGATGCATTGAGTTGGTCTAAATATAGTATCTTATGAGTGTCAACTCGTTATTGATATTGATACAGTATGCGTGACAATGCTATTCTATATACTGACTTGTGCTATTGTCTTTTTACATAACACTGCTGTCATACACATGATGGACCGGTTCACACACACACACACACACACACACACACACACACACACACACACACACACACACACACACACACACACACACACACACACACACACACACACACACACACACACACACACACACACACACACACACACACACACACACACACACACACGATAAAAAATACCATGGTAGCAAACTTCTTCAGAATCGGTGGGTCCCACATGGGATGGTTGAGCTAACGTAGACTAATGGAATTAGCATGAGGTTGTAAGTAACAAGAACATTTCCCAGGACATAGACATATCTGATATTGGCAGAAAGCTTACATTCTTGTTAATCTAACTGCACTGTCCAATTTACAGTAGCTACTACAGTGAAATAATACCATGCTATTGTTTGAGGAGAGTGCACAGTTATGAACTTGAAAAGTTATTAATAAACCAATTAGGCACATTTGGGCAGTCTTGATACAACATTTTGAACAGAATGCAATGGTTCATTGTATCAGTCTAAAACTTTGCACATACACTGCTGCCATCTAGTGGCCAACATATAAATTGCGCCTGGGCTGGGAAAATACATTATGGCCTTTCTCTTGCATTTCAAAGATGATGGTACAAAAAAAATACATTATTTGTATTTTCTTTTACCATATCTCATGTGTTATATTCACCTACATTCATTTCACATTTCCACAAATGTCAAAGTGTTTCCTTTCAAATGGTATCAAGAATATGCATATCCTTTCTCATTACCAGAGCTACAGCCAGTTAGATTTGGGTATGTCATTTTTGGCGAAATTGAAAAAAAGGGGAGGATACTTAATTAACATACCATGCTTATGATGACTCATTCCACTCCACTCCAAATAACAGTGATAATAGTTCAGCCTGTGTTTGTATAAATAGCATAGTGCTGTTAGTTTGACGCATCTCCTGCCTCACCCATCTGTCTGATGTTCGGAGTGAGACGTGTTATTGTAGCGGAGAAAGGGAAAGTGTCGAGGGGATCTTTTGTGCTGTCTGACGTTTCACCAGCTACTGAAAAAAAGACCCTGGAACAGGAATCTAGCCTACATTTTAGATAAGAGGATAGAACCTGATTTGATCAGCAATGTATTGTCATAGATAGGTGCAGTTTTGTTCCTTAATTGGGTAATTGTTTTGCGTTACTTAATAAGTTGCTGCTATCAGTCTCGTACAGTAGGTGTTCTGTAATATTATTTTGACAACACAACAATCCAATACATGTACACTAATCAGAACAAAGTGGACAACAGCTTACTGTCAACCATGAGGATATTATGATATTCCTCATCATCATCTGTCACTGCAACACTACTTTACTATACTAGCTTAGCCTGGTCCCAGATCTGTTTCTGCTTTTGCCTACTCCATTATCATTGTCATGCCAAACATGGCATGACAATTCCATAAGGTTTGAGAAGAGAGCAGAAACAGATCTGGTACCAAGCTAAAACTAACCCCTGAAAGCCGACTGTCTGTAGAGTACCCTTGGATGTAGGGCAGTTACATCAGACCATCAACACCTCCTCTGCTTTCACACGCTATGCCCAAAGGCCCAATTCTCCCAAGGTGTCAGGTTGATGCCAGGGAGTCCTGCCAGGCCTGGGTGGAGACTAGGCAGTGGAACTACTTTTGGCAGCTATAGTAGGCATAGAGAAATTAAATATTTTAGTAACAGCAACGACCACAACAGACAGATGCTCCTTTATCCAAAGCGTCTGTATCTCTATCTACTAATTACATTACCCAGTGTAGAAACAGAACCCTGTTGGGGTCTGGGACATTACCCCGTATAGAAACAGAATACTGTAGCAGCTCTTTGATCTCTGACCAACGTGCAGAGCCAGAGGGAACATACACTTCAAATCAAATCAAATGTTATTTGTCATATGCGCCGAATAAAACGAGTGTAGACCTTACCGTGAAATGCTTAATTTCAAGCCCTTATCCAACAATGCAGTTCAAGAAATAGAGTTAAGAAAATATTTACTAAATAAACTAAAGTAAAAAATCAAATAGAAAGTAACAAATAAAATACCAATAACGATGCTATGTACAGGGGGTACCGGTAACGAGTCAATGTGCGGGGTACAGGTTAGTCGAGGTCATTTGTACATGTAGGTAGGGGTAAAATGACTATCCATAGATAATAAACAGCGAATAGCAGCTGTAAATAGTCCAGGTGGCCATTTTATTAATTGTTCAACGGTCTTATGGCTTGGGGGTAGAAGCTGTTAATAAGGACCTTTTTGGACCTAGATTTGGCGCTCCGGTACCGCTTGCCGGAAGTTTGGCCCACACTACCCTCTGTCACACCTTACAGTCGGATGCCGAGCAGTTTCCATACCAGGCGGTGACGTAACCGGTCAGGATGCTCTCAATTGTGCAGCTGTAGAACTTTGAGGATCTGGAACCCATGCCAAATCTTTTCAGTTTCCTGAGGAGGACACTTCCCTTAGACTGGCAATCACTTCCTTCCTGGTTGAATTAAACATACTGCTATGATCAAAGGTGTGTGTGTGGGGGGGGTGACATTAACTGGAGACAGAGAGAGAATAGAGAGAGATGTAGAGAGAGGTGGAGGGAGAGAGGTGGAGGGAGGGGTTGTCCAGACCGTTTTCACACTTGCTTTGACCAACAGACAATAGAAATAAAAGCATCTGAACATAACAGCATGACAGTGGAAGGGAGAACAGTAGCAGGTGACCCAACTGTGGTTTGTGACTACTATGATTTCCCATTGTAGACAATTAAATTGCAGTAATTATGTTACTGATTTACTATCTGGTAATGTGGTTACCAGTTCTCAGAAAATCCCATATCAATGTTCTAGACACGTTTCCCATTAATAAAACGTGTTCAAAACGTTAATATCTTATATTTTGGGAACATGGCAACCATGTACTGTGCATGTTTGGTGTGATGTTGATGCAATACTCTCCTAACAGTCAGGAAACTGAGCATTATTGCAACATTCCAATGAAACATGTCTAGAACATTCATATACAGTGGCAAGAAAAATGATGTGAACCCTTTGTAAATACCTGGATTTCTGCATAAATTGGTCATAAAATGTGATTTGATCGTCATCTAGGTCACAGCAATAGACAAATACAGTCTGCTTTTAAACTAATAACACACAATGAATTACACATTTTCATGTTTTATTGAACACACCGTGTAAACATTCACAGTGCAGGGTGGTTAAGTATGTGAACCCTTGAATTTAATAACTGGTTGACCCTCCTTTGGCAGCAATAACCTCAACCAAGAGTTTTATGAAGTTGCGGATCAGACCTGCACAACGGTCAGGAGGAATTTTGGACCATTCCTCTTTACAAAACTGTTTCAGTTCAGCAATATTCTTGGGATGTCTGGTGTGAACTGCTCTCTGGAGGTCATGCCACATCATCTCAATCGGGTTGAGGTCAGGACGCTGACTGGGCCAATCCAGAAGGCGTATTTTCTTCTGTTGAAGCCATTCTGCTTTTGATTTACTTCTGTGTTTTGGGTCGTTGTCCTTTTGCATCAACCACCTGCTGTTGAGCTTCAATTGGTGGTCAGATAGCCCAACATTCTCCAGCAAAGTGTCTTGATAAACTTGAGAATTCATTTTTCTGTCGAAGATAGCAAGCTGTCCAGGCCCCGAGGCAGCAAAGCAGCCCCAAACCATGATGCTCCCTTCACCATACTTTACAGTTGGGATGAGGTTTTGATGTTGGTGTGCTGTGCCTTTTTTTCTCCACACATGGTGTTGTGTGTTCCTTGCAAACAACTCAACTATAGTTTCATCTGTCCACAGAATATTTTGCCAGTAGCGCTGTGGAACATCTAGGTGGACTTTTGCAAACTTCAGACATGCAGCAATGTTTTTATTTGGACAGCAGTGGCTTCTTCTGTGGTGTCCTCCCACGAACACCATTCTTGTTTAGTGTTTCACGTATCGTAAACTCATCAACAGAGATGTTAGCAGGTCCCAGAGATTTCTGTAAGTCTTTAGCTGAAACCTCATTGAGCATTCTGCGCTGTGCTCTTGCAGTCATCTTTGCAGGACGGCCACTCCTAGGGAGAGTAGCAACAGTGCTAAACTTTCTACATTTATAGACAACAGGGCAGCTCTAACCAATATCTCTAATCTTGTCTCATGGATTGGACTCTGACTCCAATTAGCTTTTGGAGAAGTCATTACCCTAGGGGTTCCCATACTTTTTTCAACCTACACTGTGAATGTTTAAATGATGTATTCAATATAGAAAATAAAAATACAATCATTTGTGTGTTTGTAGTTTAAGCACATTATGTTTGTCTATTGTTGTGACTTAGATCCAGGTAATTCCAAAGGGTTCACATACTTTTTCTTGCCACTGTAAGATATTTTGAGAACACGTTCTTGCTGAGTTCTATTTGACATTAAAGCGAATTGACTCTTGGAAACAATCCACTGGAATATTCTTATGAAAGCATTAGGTGATGACCTAATGAAACTCTTAAGGGGAAATTCTCTAACGGAGTGGAAACGTTTGTTGTTAGCTGGGTTGTCACCTCCTGTTGCTCTGTCATATTAGTCATTTTGAAGGCAGCTTCAGGGCCTAGAGGACTGTCTTATTGTTATCTGAAGAGCCTGTCCTGTTCATGGTAAAAAGTATTTATTCTACATCTGTCAGATTCTCCCCGAGGAAATGTGGGTGTGGAGTCAGGCGCAGGAGAAAGCAAGTTCCGAAATGGGCGTTTATTTAACAAGTCCAAATAACAGGAAACCGGACTACAACAGTAGCTTCAAAAACCACTCAGACACAGTCCAGGGAAAACCCACCTGTTAAACAGAACCCAAGAAAACGCAACCCAAAACTAACTGACAGCAAACGAAACAATCCCGCACAAAACCCAGAGGAAATGGCGAGATTTAAATACCCCCCTAATAAACCAAAGAGAACACAGGTGAAACACAAAACAGACAAAACCAAAAGAAAAGGAAAAAGGATCGGTGGCAGCTAGTAAACCGGCGACGACCGCCTGAACAGGGAGAGGAGCCACCTTTGGTGGATGTCATTACAGTACCCCCCGACGCGCGGCTCCCGCAGCGCACCGACGCCGGCCTCGAGGACGACCCGGAGGGCGAGGCGCAGGGTGATCAGGATGGAGGCGGTGGAACTCGCCCAGCAGAGATGGGTCCAAGATGTCCCCCACGAGCACCCAGCACCTCTCCTCCGGACCGTACCCCTCCCAATCGATGAGGTACTGCAGGTACAGTGTACGCTGGACCCCCCTCAATGTCCAGGGGGGGCGGAGGCACCTCAACGTCTTGCAGTGGACCAGCTACCACCGGCCTGAGGAGAGACACATGAAACGAGGGGTAAATACGATAGTAAGGAGGAGCTATAACCTATAACACACTCAGATCTTTAAATGGCCCCACCAACCGCGGGCCCAGCTTCCGGCAGGGCAGGTGGAGGGGCAGGTTTTGGGTCAAGAGCCATGCCCTGTGTCCCGGTGCGAACACGGGGGCCTCACTACGGTGACGGTCAGCGCTCACTTTCTATCGCCCACCGGCCTGTTTTAGGGATTCCTGGATGGCTCTCCAGGTCTCCTTTGAGCGCTGTATCCAATCCTCCACTGCAGGAGCCTCGGTCTGACTCTGATGCCATGGTACCAGGACCGGCTGATTGCCCAACACGCACTGAAATGGCGACAGGTCCGTAGAGGAGTGGATTCTGGGCCATCTTTGCCCATGGGACGAACCTCGCCAACTCTCGAGGCCGGTCCTGGCAATATGACCGCTGAAACCTGCCCACATCCTGGTTCACTCTCTCCGCCTGCCCATTACTCTCGGGGTGAAAACCAGAGGTCAGGCTGATCGAGACCCCCAGATGCTCCATGAATGCCTTCCAAACCCGGGAAGTGAACTGGGGACCCCGATCAGAAACTATATCCTCAGGCACCCTGTAGTGCCGGAAGACGTATGTAAACAGGGCCTCCACAGTCTGTAGGGCCGTAGGGAGACCGGGCAAAGGGAGGAGATGGCAGGACTTAGAGAACCGATCCACAACGACCAGGATCGTAGTGTTCCCCTGTGACGGAGGAAGATCGGTAAGAAAGTCCACAGACAGGTGTGACCAAGGCCGCTGTGGAACGGGGAGGGGCTGTATGTAACTTCACTCTAGGCAGGTGTCTAGGAGCCCTACACTGGGCGCACACCAAACAGGGGGAAACATAAACCCTCACATCCTTAGCCAAGGTGGGCCACCAGTACTTCCCCCTAAGAGCCCGCGCTGTCCTCTCAATCCCCGGATGACCAGAGGAGGGAAGCGTGTGGGCCCACCTGATCAATCTATCACGAACACCAAGTGGGACGTATCTCCGACCAGGGATGGACACAGGGATGGATGAGGTTCTAACCGAGACGCCCGCTCGATGTCTGTGTCCACCTCCCATACTACCGGTGCCACCAGACAAGAGGCCGGAAGTATGGGGGTGGGATCGATGGACCGCTCCTCGGTATCATAGAGATGGGACAGTGCGTTGGCCTTACCGTTACGTGAACCTGGTCTGTAAGAGATGGTGAAACGAAATCTGGTGAAAAACATCGCCCACCTTGCCTGAACTCAAATCCTTCTGTTCACCTGATTTAGAATTCCTCACAATCAAATGTAGACTGCATTATCTTCCAAGAGAATTCTCTTCGATTATAATCACAGCCGTATATATCCCCCCCCAAGCAGACACATCGATGGCTCTGAACGAACTTTATTTAACTCTTTGCAAACTGGAAAACATTTATTCGGAGGCTGCATTCATTGTAGCTGGGGATTTTAACAAAGCCAATCTGAAAACAAGACTCCCTAAATTTTATCAGCATATCGATTGCGCAACCAGGGGTGGTAAAACCTTGGATCATTGTTACTCTAACTTCCGCGACGCTGATAAGGCCCTGCCCCGCCCCCCTTTCGGAAAAGCTGACCACGACTCCATTTTGCTGATCCATGCCTACAGGCAGAAATTAAAACAAGAGGCTCCCACGCTGAGGTCTGTCCAACGCTGGTCAGACCAAGCTGACTCTACACTCCAAGACTGCTTCCATCACGCGGACTGGGACATGTTTCGTATTGCGTCAGATGGGAATATTGACGAATACGCTGATTCGGTGTGCGAGTTCATTAGAACGTGCGTCGAAGATGTCATTCCCATAGCAACGATAAAAACATTCCCTAACCAGAAACCGTGGATTGATGGCAGCATTCGCGTGAAACTGAAAGCGCGAACCACTGCTTTTAATCAGGGCAAGGTGTCTGGCAACATGACTGAATACAGCTATTCCCTCCGCAAGGCTATTAAACAAGCTAAGCGTCAGTACAGAGACAAAGTGGAATCTCAATTCAATGGCTCAGACACAAGAGGCATGTGGCAGGGTCTACAGTCAATCACGGACTACAAGATGAAATCCAGCCCAGTCACGGACCAGGATGTCTTGCTCCCAGGCAGACTAAATAACTTTTTTGCCCGCTTTGAGGACAATACAGTGCCACTGACACGGCCTGCAACGGAAACATGCGGTCTCTCCTTCACTGCAGCCGAGGTGAGTAAGACATTTAAACGTGTTAACCCTCGCAAGGCTGCAGGCCCAGACGGCATCCCCAGCCGCGCCCTCAGAGCATGCGCAGACCAGCTGGCAGGTGTGTTTACGGACATATTCAATCAATCCCTATACCAGTCTGCTGTTCCCACATGCTTCAAGAGGGCCACCATTGTTCCTGTTCCCAAGAAAGCTAAGGTAACTGAGCTAAACGACTACCGCCCGTAGCACTCACTTCCGTCATCATGAAGTGCTTTGAGAGACTAGTCAAGGACCATATCACCTCCACCCTACCTGACACCCTAGACCCACTCCAATTTGCTTACCGCCCAAATAGGTCCACAGACGATGCAATCTCAACCACACTGCACACTGCCCTAACCCACCTGGACAAGAGGAATACCTATGTGAGAATGCTGTTCATCGACTACAGCTCGGCATTCAACACCATAGTACCCTCCAAGCTCGTCATCAAGCTCGAGACCCTGGGTCTCGACCCCGCCCTGTGCAACTGGGTACTGGACTTCCTGACGGGCCGCCCCCAGGTGGTGAGGGTAGGCAACAACATCTCCTCCCCGCTGATCCTCAACACGGGGGCCCCACAAGGGTGCGTTCTGAGCCCTCTCCTGTACTCCCTGTTCACCCACGACTGCGTGGCCACGCACGCCTCCAACTCAATCATCAAGTTTGCGGACGACACAACAATGGCAGTAGGCTTGATTACCAACAACGACGAGACGGCCTACAGGGAGGAGGTGAGGGCCCTCGGAGTGTGGTGTCAGGAAAATAACCTCACACTCAACGTCAACAAAACTAAGGAGATGATTGTGGACTTCAGGAAACAGCAGAGGGAACACCCCCCTATCCACATCGATGGAACAGTAGTGGAGAGGGTAGCTAGTTTTAAGTTCCTCGGCATACACATCACAGACAAACTGAATTGGTCCACTCACACTGACAGCGTCGTGAAGAAGGCGCAGCAGCGCCTATTCAACCTCAGGAGGCTGAAGAAATTCGGCTTGTCACCAAAAGCACTCACAAACTTCTACAGATGCACAATCGAGAGCATCCTGGCGGGCTGTATCACCGCCTGGTACGGCAACTGCTCCGCCCTCAACCGTAAGGCTCTCCAGAGGGTAGTGAGGACTGCACAACGCATCACCGGGGGCAAACTACCTGCCCTCCAGGACACCTACACCACCCGTTGTTACAGGAAGGCCATAAAGATCATCAAGGACATCAACCACCCGAACCACTGCCTGTTCACCCCGCTATCATCCAGAAGGCGAGGTCAGTATAGGTGCATCAAAGCTGGGACCGAGAGACTGAAAAACAGCTTCTATCTCAAGGCCATCAGACTGTTAAACAGCCACCACTAACATTGAGTGGCTGCTGCCAACACACTGTCATTGACACTGACCCAACTCCAGCCATTTTAATAATGGGAATTGATGGGAAATGATGTAAATATATCACTAGCCACTTTAAACAATGCTACCTTATATAATGTTACTTACCCTACATTATTCATCTCATATGCATATGTATATACTGTACTCTACATCATCGACTGCATCCTTATGTAACACATGTATCACTAGCCACTTTAACTATGCCACTTTGTTTACTTTGCCTACACACTCATCTCATATGTATATACTGTACTCGATACCATCTACTGTATGCTGCTCTGTACCATCACTCATTCATATATCCTTATGTACATGTTCCTTATAGCCTTACACTGTGTATAAGACAGTAGTTTTGGAATTGTTAGTTAGATTACTTGTTGGTTATCACTGCATTGTCGGAACTAGAAGCACAAGCATTTCGCTACACTCGCATTTAACATCTGCTAACCATGTGTATGTGACAAATAAAATTTGATTTGATTTGATTTGATTTGACCAGGATTCAATCTCCTCGCTGCCCGGATGTACTCCAGATTACAATGGTCAGTCCAGATGAGAAAAGAGTGTTTCGCCCCCTCAAGCCAATTTCTCCACACCTCCAGAGCTTTTACCACAGCCAGAAACTCCTGGTCTCCCACATCATAGTTTTGCTCCACCGGACTGCGCTTCCTCGAAAAGAAAGTGCAGGGGCGAAGCTTCAGGGGCATACCTGAGCGCTGTGATAGCACGGCTCCAACACCAGCTTTGGACGCGTCCACCTCCACTATGAATGCCAAAGAGGGGTCTGGACGCGTCCACCTCCACTATGAATGCCAAAGAGGGGTCCGGAAGCGTCCACCTCCACTATGAATGCCAAAGAGGGGTCCGGACGCGTCCACCTCCACTATGAATGCCAAAGAGGGGTCCGGACGCGTCCACCTCCACTATGAATGCCAAAGAGGGGTCCGGATGCGCCAATACGGGAGCATCGGTAAACAACGCCTTCAGACGACCAAAAGCTCTGTCCGCCTCCGCCGACCACCGCAAACGCACCGGACCCCTTCAGCAGTGTCTCAGTGGGCTAAGGCACTGTATTACAGTGCTAGAGGTAGCACTTACAGACCCGGGTTAGATCCCAGGCTGTATCACTGCCGGCCGTGATTGGGAGTCCCATAGGGCGGCACACAATTGGCCCAGCGTTGTCTAGGTTAGGGGAGGGTTTGGTCTGGGTAGGTCATCATTGTAAATAAGAATTTGTTCTTAACTGACTAGTTAAATAAATGTTAAGTTAAACAATTTGTGGGTTAGGTGGTGGTTTGTTAGAACTTTTGGGAAAAGGTAAAACCTTTGAGATGAGACATCTCATTTTCACATTGTTGACATTATCTGTCTGCAAGTCTGAAAATACATATATCATATCACATTATTATTAGCAATCCTAGCTCAAACAGATTCTAAATGTACCAATATGATGATGGTACATGTGGTAGTACAGTAAGTGTAACTAATAAAATAATTAAGGAACTAGGTTTAAGCTTCACATGGTGTTATGGAATCTCATTACAAGGTGGTGATCATAAAAGCACTGGTATCCAGTGAGTTGAACCATGGGAACGAGAGGTTGATCAGATCAGTAGTGCACACCAGACACACTGCTGCCTAATCTCTGACCGCAGCCCAAATGGCACCCTATCCCATACATAGTGTACTACTTTTGACCAGAGCCATATGGGGCCCTGGTCAAAAGTAGTTCAATATGTAGGGAATTAGGTGCCATTTGGGGCTCAGACTCAGGAATGCAGACCTGTCATGTGAGGAGCTCTGTCATGTAAAGTTATGTCCTTTTTCCACACAGCAGCATTCCTTAATTTCTCCTTCATCCTCCCTCTCTCTGGCGCACACACACTCCCCCAAACACACCCGCAACATGCATACGCTCAAAAGGGTACAGATTCACACAACCCCCACTTCCCCACAAGCACAAGCAGACACACCCCTTATCATGTGACTGACTCAACTAGCACATTCCACATTCCTTTATGGTCTTACAGTTGAACTGTTTTGAACCACATGAGTGGAATTATGCTCATATCCCGTGAGAGAGACTGAGTATGTTATGTAACAAGACATGGCCCTTGTAGACACAGAGCCACTTCCTTAACCTTTGTTTCCATTCCGTTAGGAACATACAGTACCTACAGTCCTCCTAAATTACAATTCACTGCATCACTCATGGAAGCAAATGGTTATTGGATGCCATGTACTTTCTATCCCATTCCCTTATTTTATCACTTGACCATGTACACATATATACTGAACAAAAATATAAACACAACTTGTAAAGTGTCCCATGTTTCATGAGCTGAAATCACAAAAGCTTATTTCTCTCAAATTTTGTGCACCAATTTGTTTACATCCCTGTTAATGAGCATTTCTCCTTTGCCAAGATAATACACAGTATCCACCTGACAGGTGTGACATATTAGGTGTGAATAAACAGATTCTTGAATACACAGATGCACCTTGTGCTGGGGGCAATAAAAGTCCACTCGGAAAGTTTTGTCACACAACACAATGCCACAGATGTCTCAAGTTTTGAGGGAGCGTGCAATTGGCATGCTGACTGCAGGAATGTCTACCAGAGCTTTTGCCAGAGAATACATCTTCATTTCTCCACCATAAGCTACCTCCAAATTTGTTTTAGTGAATTTGATCATACATCCAACCGTCCTCACAACCCGCAGACCAAGTGTAACAACGCCAGCCAAGGACGCCACATCTGGCCTCTTCACCTGCTGGATCGTCTGAGGAGGGGAGGGGGGGCTGGGCCTGGCTGATTGGCTGGGCCTGGCTCCCAAGTGGGTCCACCCATGGCGCAACACGCAACAATTTCAATGGAAATCAGTCAATTGAAATAAATTCATTAGGCCCTAATCTTAGGCCTATGTAATTTGTCTGCTCATGGATTTCAGTATGTGGGTGTAATAAAACAGTAACATCACCATTGTTATGAACAGGTCCACAAGGGGAAACAACCCATGATTTAATGCAAAAACACAGTAGATATGTGTTACAGGGTGTACCACTACTAGTAAATTCCTGTGTAGCCTAACATCATGATATTTACCACTGGCCCTATGGAGCTCAGTGTTGACCTGGACCATGTGTGGTCTGCAACCCATCATTGTTGGTTAGTATGCTAGTATTTGTCCCAAATGACACCCTATTCCCCTAGTAGTGCAGTACTTTTAACCAGGGCTCTGGTCAAAAGTAGTTCGCTATATAGGGAATAGGGTGCCATTTGGGAAACACTCCTGCTAATCACAAGGGTTCGCAGGTAGGGGCCTTTCTTTTCCTCCTAAGGGACAGGGCAGTACTTCTCTCTCAACACCTGGGACTGAGTGGACTTTGGTTGGTTGGGATTAGGCCCTCTGAGAAAAATGAGATTACCCAGCATTTATACACCATTACATCATTAAAAAAGAAAAACTCTCAATCTCCTACACAGACAGGATAAGATTGCAAATGGAGGGCGGATACGGGAAGGGAATTGGACAGGATGGAGGTCGACTTGGGGAGAGAAGGACAGAGGAAGATAGTGGACATAGATTAAGCTCAGTTAATGAATGAATGGATGTATGAAGTGGATGGATGGAGTGATTGGATGGATGGATAAATGGAGAGATCATGGAGGATTTGAGGCATGAGGTGGAAGGTTTATTTCCTGTGTGAGAGTGTGTCATATAAGGGCATAGCCCAGTGCTCCAGACAGGAAGGAGGCAGGCAGAGAGGGGAGAGGGACACCGCCCCCTCCCATGCTGCAACAACAGCTGGAAGCAGGAGGTTGGAGCTGCAGGAACAGTTATGACAGTATGGTGGCATCCCAAATGGCACACTATTCCCTATTTAGTGCACTTCGTTTGACCAAGGCCCATAGCTATGGTCAAAAGTATTGCACTATGTAGGGAAATGGGTGCCATTTGGGATGTAACAATAACAGTTATCTTTCGCAGAACACAACACAAACAACAGGCCAAATGTTCTGTTTTTATGGATTATAAACTCAGTTCTGAATCTAGAGTACAGAAGAGCTTAAAATGGTTACAGTATGGCAGAGCAGAAAGGCTCAGTGAAATAAAAAGAGTGAATAACAGGGTCATTCCACAAAATGAGTGCCTTTTGCGTCCCTTTTGACATTTGAAGTAGAAATTGTGCACCAATACTGCATTTTAAAAGCCTGTTATATTAAATGAAGTTCCCTTTAATACAGATCAGATAGAGAATTCAATAAATCAGATTTTTAATATGAATAAAGACTTAGTGCTAAAAATCCTAATTTTGACGTCCCTCTGTGTACCCTATGTGACTTCTAGGAACATTTGAACCCACCATCATTGTAAAGCCCTAATCATTTGGTTGCTTAAAACACAGTAATTTCTGTAGATTGTTTTTATTTCCTGTGATTAGTGATTCATTTAACCCTGGCTCTCATCTTAAGGTCAACATTTTCTGGTGATTTGTGGTGGAATACTGAGCAGGTCAACGTAACACATCAACCCTATCACCCATAGATAGTCAGATTAGAAATGTTAGAAATAATAAAAATTTAAAAAGCTTGCATTCAAATGCCCCTGTCACAAGGAGAGTAGTGGCTGATTTAAAATCTCTTCGATGTTAAGTCCCTTGTTTAGGAGACCTGCGTGGGTTCTGGTACCGGTTAGGGTTAGGGTTAGGGTGGACACCGTAGATCGCAATGGCTTGCATTGAGCGAAAGCTCTGATTCCATTTTGCCTGTGTGAAACAGGATGTGAAATCTGACTCCACTTGAAGATGGGATGTCCTGCCACTTCCTTTGTTTTTCCGACTGTCCATCCCCCATACGTCACAGTCACTAACAACCCATATGCCTTACATCGTAACGCAGCAGGAGAGTGGTTTTGTCTCTTTAGCACATTCAGAGATTGATTTATAGCCAGTAATCTAAACTAATTCATAGATTTAAAAAAAAACGTTCTGTTTGTCATAGATGGAAAGAAAAAGATTAATATATGATGAAAGGCGAATTCCTAACAAGTTCAGGAAGCCTAGCTAGAGCTCTGTGAGACGTTCAAAGTGATGGGGGCAGACTTTATGATCAAGAGAGACCTTTAGAAAACATGCACATTTTCTCTAACAGTAAATATACAGGCATGTATTTAACAGTTATAAGGTGAAATCTTATAGTTAGTCATTTTATAAATTGATTATACTATATTTAATGAAAATGTTGAATAGGAAATACATCATAATATCATCAACACTGTTACAGTCAACCCTGTTACGGTCAACCCTGTTACGGTCAACCGTGTCACTTTATTTGGCACTTATTATAGTATTTGTTATTTATTTAACCTGTTGAGATGGGGAAACAAGATTTTAATGAAGTTGAACATGCTCTTTATGCCAGAACGTAAAAATTAGGTAAAATATATATTTTTTACTAAGTTACACTTCTACAAGGTGCAACGACCCAACAACAAGAGGTCTCTTTAGGCCATATGGAATATGCCATGCAAAGACACCTGCCTTGGTCTATGATCCTTGGAAATTGTTTTAATTGAAAATGGGTGCTGACATTTTCCTCCTCAATGATTGACAGATGAACCTGATTGATGGCCTCTGTTTTTTTACCTCGGGTCCAATGTGTGTGTTGATAATGGAAGAGAATCTTTGGGAAGTCAGGACTTTTATATTTGTATATACACGAATTGAGGTCAGGTGCATCCAATTTGCAGACTTATTTACGTGTTGCTGTGCATTTTGTTACCAACCTTACTTTGCTACCTGACAACTTTACGTTTTTTACTTTTTAATTACCGTTTATATTTTTGGTTTTCCATCAACTTTTTTTTCATTCAACTTTTTCACTCCCGACGATTTATCTGTACATGGTTCGTCAGGACCTCCAACAGCCGAAGCTAAGTAGTAACATTAACATGACGCCTTCTAATTGCAGTCGCTGTACTCATAATATACAGGAGAACGATCTCCTTACGGCGAGGATAGCGGTGCTGCAAGCCCAGCTTCAGACGCAATCGTTAGGCAAGGGTAATTTCAGTGTAGGAAAGGATAAAACAGTGTCTGTGCCACCAGTCGGACAACTTTCTGACGGTTTCTGGGGGGAAATGCTGCAGGAATGCTCAACCGGTGTCGCTCATTCAGCCTACAGAAACTTTAAACCGTTTTTCCCCATTAAGCAACGAGTTGGAGTCAAGAGGCCGAGTCTTCTCTGGTCTCTACTCCTCCCGTTACGGGGTCTGAGACGCCGAAGCTTCCCACCATTAGCTCTGACAAATTGAAAACTCTAGTCATTGGCGACTCCATTACCCGCAGTATTAGACTTAAAACGAATCATCCAGCGATCATACGCTAATTTGAAGATGGTGCTGGCTAAAGGTAAAACTGGCGAGTGTAGAGAGTATAGAGATATTGTTATCCACGGCACCAACGATGTTAGGATGAAACAGTCAGAGATCACCAAGCGCAACATAGCTTCAGCGTATAAATCAGCTAGAAAGATGTGTCGGCATCGAGTAATTGTCTCTGGCCCCCTCCCAGTTAGGGGGAGTGATGAGCTCTACAGCAGAGTCTCACAACTCAATCGCTGGTTGAAAACAGTTTTCTGCTCCTCCCAAAAGATATAATTTGTAGATAATTGGCACTCTTTCTGGGACTCACCCACAAACAGGACCAAGCCTGATCTGCTGAGGAGTGACGGACTCCATCCTAGCTGGAGGGGTGCTCTCATCTTATCTACCAACATAGACAGGGCTCTAGCCCCACAATGAAATAGGGTGCAGGCCAGGCAGCAGGCTGTTAGCCAGCCTGCCAGCATAGTGGAGTCTGCCACTAGCACAGTCAGTGTAGTCAGCTCAGCTATCCACATTGAGACCGTGTCTGTGCCTCGACCTAGGTTGGACAAAACTAAACATGGCGGTGTTCGTCTTAGCAATCTCACTAGGATAAAGACCTCCTCCATTCCAGTTATTATTGAAAGATATCATGATATCCTCACATCTCAAAATAGGGCTACTTAATGTTAGATCCCTTACTTCAAAGGCAATTATAGTCAATGAACTAATCACTGATCATAATCTTGATGTGATTGGCCTGACTGAAACATGGCTTAAACCAGATGAATTTACTGTGTTAAATGAGGCCTCAACTCTTGGCTACACTATTGACCCCGTGCATCCCGCAAAGGCGGGGAGGTGTTGCTAACATTTTAAGATAGCAAATTTCAATTTACAAAAAAAATAAAAAGACGTTTTCGTCTTTTGAGTTTCTAGTCATGAAATCTATGCAGCCTACTCAATTTATCTATCGGAAAGATATCAGTTTGTCTCTGTGAATGGTTTGTCCTCTGACAAATCAACTGTAAATTTCGGTGTTCCTTAATGTTCTGTTTTAGGACCACTATTGTTTTCACTATATATTTTACCTCTTGGGGATGTCATTCGAAAACATAATGGATGACACACAGCTGTACATTTCAATGAAACATGGTGAAGCCCCAAAATTGCCCTCGCTAGAAGCCTATGTTTCAGACATAAGGAAGTTGGTGGCTGCAAACTTTCTACTTTTAAACTCGGACAAAACAGAGATGCTTGTTCTAGGTCCCAAGAAACAAAGAGATCTTCTTTTGAATCTGACAATTAATCTTAATGGTTGTACAGTCGTCTCAAATAAAACTGTGAAAGACCTCGGTGTTACTCTGGACCCTGATCTCTCTTTTGACGAACATATCAAGACTGTTTCAAGGACAGCTTTTTTCCATCTACGTAACATTGCAAAAATCAAAAACTTTCTGTCCAAAAATGATGCAGAAAAATAT
Organism: Oncorhynchus gorbuscha; assembly: GCF_021184085.1. Classification (NCBI taxonomy): domain Eukaryota; kingdom Metazoa; phylum Chordata; class Actinopteri; order Salmoniformes; family Salmonidae; genus Oncorhynchus; species Oncorhynchus gorbuscha. Next base: position 25,230,804 of record NC_060181.1, on the reverse strand, counting down.
ATCCATGCTTTTGTTACTTCTCGGTTAGACTACTGCAATGCTCGACTTTCCGGCTACCTGGATAAAGCACTAAATTAACTTCAGTTAGTGCTAAATACGGCCGCTAGAATCCTGACTAGAACCAAAATAATTGATCACATTACTCCAGTGCTAGCCTCCCTACACTGGCTTCCTGTCAAGGCAAGGGCTGATTTCAAGGTTTTACTGCAAACCTACAAAGCATTACATGGACTTGCTCCTACCTATCTCTCTGAGTTGGTCCTGCCGTACATACCTACACGTACGCTACGGTCACAAGACGCAGGCCTCCTAATTGTCCCTAGAATTTCTAAGCAAACAGCTGGATGCAGGGCTTTCTCCTATAGAGCTGCATTTTTATGGAATGGTCTGCCTACCCATGTGAGAGACGCAAACTCGGTCTCAACCTTTAAGTCTTTACTGAAGACTCATCTCTTCAGTGGGTCATATGATTGAGTGTAGTCTGGCCCAGGAGTGTGAAGGTGAACGGAGAGGCTCTTGAGCAACGAACCGCCCTTGCTGTCTCTGCCTGGCCAGTTCCCCTCTTTCCACTTGGATTCTCTGCCTCTAACCCTATTACAGGGGCTTAGTCACTGGGTTACTGGTGCTCTTTCATGCCGTCCCTAGGAGGGGTGCGTCACTTGAGTGGGTTGGCGCCCCCCCCTTGGGTTGTGCCGTGGTGGAGATCTTTGTAGGCTATACTCGGCTTTGTCTCAGGATGGTAAGTTGGTGGTTGAAGATATCCCTCTAGTGGTGTGGGGGCAGTGCTTTGGCAAAGTGGGTGGGGTTATATCCTTCCTGTTTGGCCCTGTCCGGGGGTATCATCGGATGGGGCCACAGTGTCTCCTGACCCCTCCTGTCTCAGCCTCCAGTATTTATGCTGCAGTAGTTTATGTGTCGGGGGGCTAGGGTCAGTTTGTTATATCTGGAGTACTTCTCATGTCCTATTCGGTGTCCTGTGTTAATTTAAGTGTGCTCTCTCTAATTCTCTCTTTCTCTCTTTCTTTCTCTCTCTTGGAGGACCTGAGCCCTAGGACCATGCCTCAGGACTACCTGGCATGATGACTCCTTGCTGTCCCCAGTCCACCTGGCCGTGCTGCTGCTCCAGTTTCAACTGTTCTGCCTGTGATTATTATTATTTGACCATGCTGGTCATTTATGAACATTTGAACATCTTGGCCATGTTCTGTTATAATCTCCACCCGGCACATCCAGAAGAGGACTGGCCACCCCACATAGCCTGGTTCCTCTCTAGGTTTCTTCCTAGGTTTTGGCCTTTCTAGGGAGTTTTTCCTAGCCACCGTGCTTCTACACCTGCATTGCTTGCTGTTTGGGGTTTTAGGCTGGGTTTCTGTGCAGCACTTTGAGATATTAGCTGATGTACGTAGGGCTATATAAATACATTTTATTTCATTTGATATATTTATGATAAGCCTGTTCCCGTTAGGCTCGGAACAGTACAGTGTGAGAGAGAGGGTGACCTGGACATTACCGTTTGCAGATATGCTGTTACCTTGGCCCTGACGGAAGTGTGCCTGGCTAATAATAGCTAGTTTCCCTCCCAATGGAGAGAACTTTAGACACCTGGTGTTGTGTGCGTTTGTCATCCATCCTTTTCTGACAGCTTTACAGCGCTGATTGAGAGTTCACAATGAGACAATTGTTTTTTCTCTCCATTTAATCTTCTCTGAAGTTTTTCCTTTGAGGCCAGTCGGTCATTGAGGCATGGTTTGGAGCCCTCTCATTGACTTTGACTTCAGCATGGTCCTTGATCATTTGATCATTGTCATGTCAATGGCACAAACAGGGAGTAGGGTGTAGTTGCCCCTAGATGCTGATCTTGGGGTCAGTTTTACATTTCCTCTACTAATGGTTAATATTGGGGGAGTTGAAGCTGATCCTAGATCTATGCCTAGGGGAAACTTCACCCTGAAGAGGTTATTGTTACACACACTGGGGCCAGGCTTAGCCATTCTTCCTTGTGAAACCTGGTGGTAGTGCCAGGGAAGAGGGGGAGGTGTCTACAGTGGATCGATCCCATGGGATCTGGAACAGAGATAATGGTGTTAAAACCAATACAGCTGGTCCCAGAGACCAGTGTCCCTCTTGAGTCATTGAGAGAGTTTAGCCTAGGCCTAATCACTGAGGGGCATCTTGGATGGGATTGCGTGCCCATCGGTCACACGGTAAGATGTCATATGGTTGGAGCCTGGGAGGAGGATTGACTTATATGTTAGATAGAAAACTGTCTGCATAATTTCAGATCCCCCATATTTATTTATCCATTATTTTACCAGGTAAGTGGACTGAGAACACATTCTCATTTGCAGCAACAACCTGGGGAATAGTTACAGGGGAGAGGAGGGGGATTAATGAGCCAATTATAAACTGGGGATTATTAGGTGACCATGATGGTTTGAAGGCCAGATTGGGAATTTAGCCAGGACACCAAGGTTAACACCCCTACTCTTATGATAAGTGCCATGGGATCTTTAATGACCTCAGAGAGTCAGGACACCCGTTTAACGTCCCATCTGAAAGATTGCACCCTACACAGGCCAGTGTCCCCAATCAATGCCCTGGGGCATTGGGATCATTTTATATTATTTTTTTTTAGACCAGAGGAAAGAGTGCCTCCTACTGGCCCTCCAACACCACTTCCGGAAGCATCTAGTCTCTCATCCAGGAACTGACCAGGACCAACCCTGCTTAGCTTCAGAAGCAAGCCAGCAGTGGTATGCAGGGTGGTATGCTGCCAGCATATTTTAGGCTTCTACTTCCAGCTTATACATACTATATACATTTTGCGGACACATTGTATTTGACAATAGTTATCTTTCGTTTGTTTTTAATCCCATCCTTCAGCTACCCTCAACCCCCCCATCTATCTCTGAAGACCCTCCAGTTTTGATTTCTATTTACAAAATATTTTTAACTGTGTTTCACAAAAGTTCTGAACCTATATACATTTTACGGACACAGTATATTTTACATTAGTTATTGTGTTGTTTTCAGTCTCACCCTTCAGCTCCACTCAACCCCTCCCATCTGCAGTGAATTGAGAGGGTCTAGGGTTTCTGGGATATTGGTGTTGATGTGAGCCATTGCCAACCTTACATAACACTTCATGGCTATGGACTAGAGTGCTACGGGCCTGTAGTCATTTAGGCAGGTTGCCTTTGTGTTATTGGGCACAGGGACTATGGTGGTCTGCTTGAAACATGTTGGTATTACAGACTCTATCAGGGACATATTGATAATGTCAGTGAAGACACCTGCCAGTTGGTCAGCACATGCCCGGAGCACACGTCCTGGTATTCCATCTGGCCCCGCAGCCTTGTGTATGTTGACCTATTTAAAGGTCTTACTCACGTCGACTACGAAGAGCGTTATCACACAGTCGTCCGGAACAGCTGGTGCTCTCATGCATGCCTCAGTGTTGCTTGCCTCGAAGCGAGCATAGAAGTGATTTAGCTCGTCTGGTAGGCTAGTGTCACTAGGCAGCTCGCGGCTCTGCTTCCCTTTGTAGTCTGTAATAGTTTGCAAGCCCTGCCACATAAAATGAGCGTTGGAGCCGGTGTAGTATGATTCAATCTTAGCCCTGTATTGACGCTTTGCCTGTTTGATTGTTCGTCGCAGGGCATAGCAGGATTTCTTGTAAGCTTCCAGGTTAGAGTCCCGCTCCTTGAAAGCGGCAGCTCTACCCTTTAGCTCAGTGTGAATGTTGCCTGTAATCCATGGCTTCTGGTTGGGGTATGTACGTACAGTCACTGTGGGGACGACGTCCTCGATGCACTTATTGATAAAGCCAGTGACTGATGTGGTGTACTCCTCAATGTCATCGGAAGAGTCCCGGAACATCCATCTTTAAGTTGTCGAACTAATCTTTGCAGGTTAGCATTTTTTGCCATGAATCTTGTTATGGAGGCAGCACTGCAGTGGTCACTAGCTGCCACAGTCACAAAGTAATTTCTGTTTCCATACATGTTTACAATATACACCCAATTTTTACCTTGCAGCTGGCCCATTTAGCAAAAATCGATCAATTCTGCCTCCATGGCAAAATTAATGACAGTAAACATCAACATGCCTGACCGGCACCCTCTGTCTGATATTGATCCGTGTTCCGGAGTTCTAAATTGAGCAGCTGCTGAAAAATGAGCTCCTGTATATATTGAGATTTAAATGTTTTTTTAGAGTGAAGTACATCGTAAAAATCAAGAGAACTGCAAGACTCAATAGAAGACAAAACCAGGAACAAACCAAAAAAGACGGGCTTTTGAAAAATTAACTATTTTTCATAAAATTGTACAGTTATCTTAGCTAGTTGAATTGCTAGCAGAATTGTTTACTTGTTGCTAAGCAGTTGCTAGGGACTCTCCTGTAAGAAGCTAGCTAGCTTACAAAGAATAACAACAAAAAATATCTAGTTAACAGAAGAAAGGAAGACAAAATAAGGATAAAAGAAGGACAGAAGAAAAAGGAAAAGAAAGAGGACAACAAAGTGAAACAGTCAGCACTTCTATTGCAACTTCGTATTTCGTCGTCCTAACGTAGTCTACACTGCTATCTGCCCAGCAGCTAGCCAGCTAGCAAACGTCCACCGTCTACCGAATAGCAGCACTGTAGAAACTATTACACTCAACTGAACGACTTGATTAGTGTAGTGTTAGCTAGCTACATAGTTGTCTTTGCTGTCTTCGTATCCAAGATAATTGTGTAGTTTAGAGCGTGTAGTCTTAGAGTGATTATCTTAATTTACCGAGGTTAGCTAGCCAGCTATTTGTCGTCCTTAACGTAGGAGACTCTGCTAGCTAGCCAACAGCTAGCCAACGTCTACTGAATAGAACTTCCGCACTCAACAACCCGGTCGCATTCCGCTTCGCTCCACAGGTAGTATCACATTTTTCATTTCATTTCTTTACAGCACAACGGTTTGATTTGTTTGATCGTAGCTAGCTACATAGCTAGCTACATAGCCGTCTGTGTATCAAAGATAATTGTGTAGTCTAGAGCGATTTTCTAGGTTAGCTAGCCAGCTATTGTCGTTCTTTTAACGCAACGTAACGTAATCAACACTGCTAGCTAGCCAGCTAGCCCCCGAATAGCAGCACTGTAGAAACTATTACACTCAACGGAACGACTTGATTAGTGTAGTGTCAACAACGCAGCCACTGCCAGCTAGCCTACAAAGTCAACAACGCAGCCACTGCCAGCTAGCCTACTTCAGCAGTACTGTATCATTTTAATCATTTTAGTCAATAAGATTCTTGCTACGTAAGCTTAACTTTCTGAACATTCGAGACGTGTAGTCCACTTGTCATTCCAATCTCCTTGCATTAGCGTAGCCTCTTCTGTAGCCTGTCAACTATGTGTCTGTCTATCCCTGTTCTCTCCTCTCTGCACAGACCATACAAACGCTCCACACCGCGTGGCCGCTGCCACCCTAATCTGGTGGTCCCAGCGCGCACGACCCACGTGGAGTTCCAGGTCTCCGGTAGCCTCTGGAACTGCCGATCTGCGGCCAACAAGGCAGAGTTCATCTCAGCCTATGCCTCCCTCCAGTCCCTCGACTTCTTGGCACTGACAGAAACATGGATCACCACAGATAACACTGCTACTCCTACTGCTCTCTCTTCGTCCGCCCACGTGTTCTCGCACACCCAGAGAGCTTCTGGTCAGCGGGGTGGTGGCATCGGGATCCTTATCTCTCCCAAGTGGTCATTCTCTCTTTCTCCCCTTACCCATCTGTCTATCGCCTCCTTTGAATTTCATGCTGTCACAGTTACCAGCCCTTTCAAGCTTAACATCCTTATCATTTATCGCCCTCCAGGTCCCCTCGGAGAGTTCATCAATGAGCTTGATGCATTGATAAGCTCCTTTCCTGAGGACGGCTCACCTCTCACAGTTCTGGGCGACTTTAACCTCCCCACGTCTACCTTTGACTCATTCCTCTCTGCCTCCTTCTTTCCACTCCTCTCCTCTTTTGACCTCACCCTCTCACCTTCCCCCCTACTCACAAGGCAGGCAATACGCTCGACCTCATCTTTACTAGATGCTGTTCTTCCACTAACCTCATTGCAACTCCCCTCCAAGTTTCCGACCACTACCTTGTATCCTTTTCCCTCTCGCTCTCATCCAACACTTCCCACACTGCCCCTACTCGGATGGTATCGCGCCGTCCCAACCTTCGCTCTCTCTCCCCCGCTACTCTCTCCTCTTCCATCCTATCATCTCTTCCCTCTGCTCAAACCTTCTCCAACCTATCTCCTGATTCTGCCTCCTCAACCCTCCTCTCCTCCCTTTCTGCATCCTTTGACTCTCTATGTCCCCTATCTTCCAGGCCGGCTCGGTCCTCCCCTCCCGCTCCGTGGCTTGACGACTCATTGCGAGCTCACAGAACAGGGCTCCGGGCAGCCGAGCGGAAATGGAGGAAAACTCGCCTCCCTGCGGACCTGGCATCCTTTCGCTCCCTCCTCTCTACATTTTCCTCCTCTGTCTCTGCTGCTAAAACCACTTTCTACCACTCTAAATTTCAAGCATCTGCCTCTAACCCTAGGAAGCTCTTTGCCACCTTCTCCTCCCTCCTGAATCCTCCTCCCCCCCCCTCCTCCCTCTCTGCAGATGACTTCGTCAACCATTTTGAAAAGAAGGTCGACGACATCCGATCCTCGTTTGCTAAGTCAAACGACACTGCTGGTTCTGCTCACACTGCCCTACCCTGTGCTCTGACCTCTTTCTCCCCTCTCTCTCCAGATGAAATCTCGCGTCTTGTGACGGCCGGCCGCCCAACAACCTGCCCGCTCGACCCTATCCCCTCCTCTCTTCTCCAGACCATTTCCGGAGACCTTCTCCCTTACCTCACCTCGCTCATCAACTTATCCCTGACCGCTGGCTACGTCCCTTCCATCTTCAAGAGAGCGAGAGTTGCACCCCTTCTGAAAAAACCTACACTCGATCCCTCCGATGTTAACAACTACAGACCAGTATCCCTTCTTTCTTTTCTCTCCAAAACTCTTGAACGTGCCGTCCTTGGTCAGCTCTCCCGCTATCTCTCTCAGAATGACCTTCTTGATCCAAATCAGTCAGGTTTCAAGACTAGTCATTCAACTGAGACTGCTCTTCTCTGTATCACGGAGGCGCTCCGCACTGCTAAAGCTAACTCTCTCTCCTCTGCGCTCATCCTTCTAGACCTATCGGCTGCCTTCGATACTGTGAACCATCAGATCCTCCTCTCCACTCTCTCTGAGTTGGGCATCTCTGGCGCGGCCCACGCTTGGATTGCGTCCTACCTGACAGGTCGCTCCTACCAGGTGGCGTGGCGAGAATCTGTCTCCTCACGCGCTCTCACCACTGGTGTCCCCCAGGGCTCTGTTCTAGGCCCTCTCCTATTCTCGCTATACACCAAGTCACTTGGCTCTGTCATAACCTCACATGGTCTCTCCTATCATTGCTATGCAGACGACACACAATTAATCTTCTCCTTTCCCCCTTCTGATGACCAGGTGGCGAATCGCATCTCTGCATGTCTGGCAGACATATCAGTGTGGATGACTGATCACCACCTCAAGCTGAACTTCGGCAAGACGGAGCTGCTCTTCCTCCCGGGGAAGGACTGCCCGTTCCATGATCTCGCCATCACGGTTGACAACTCCATTGTGTCCTCCTCCCAGAGCGCTAAGAACCTTGGCGTGATCCTGGACAACACCCTGTCGTTTTCAACTAACATCAAGGCGGTGGCCCGTTCCTGTAGGTTCATGCTCTACAACATCCGCAGATTACGATCCTGCCTCACACAGGAAGCGGCGCAGGTCCTAATCCAGGCACTTGTCATCTCCCGTCTGGATTACTGCAACTCGCTGTTGGCTGGGCTCCCTGCCTGTGCCATTAAACCCCTACAACTCATCCAGAACGCCGCAGCCCGTCTAGTGTTCAACCTTCCCAAGTTCTCTCACGTCACCCCGCTCCTCCGCTCTCTCCACTGGCTTCCAGTTGAAGCTCGCATCCGCTACAAGACCATGGTGCTTGCCTACGGAGCTGTGAGGGGAACGGCACCTCAGTACCTCCAGGCTCTGATCAGGCCCTACACCCAAATAAGGGCACTGCGTTCATCCACCTCTGGCCTGCTCGTCTCCCTACCACTGAGGAAGTACAGTTCCCGCTCAGCCCAGTCAAAACTGTTCGCTGCTCTGGCTCCCCAATGGTGGAACAAACTCCCTCACGACGCCAGGACAGCGGAGTCAATCACCACCTTCCGGAGACACCTGAAACCCCACCTCTTTAAGGAATACTTAGGATAGGATAAAGTAATCCTTCTCACCCCCTCCCCCCTTAAAATATTTAGATGCACTATTGTAAAGTGGCTGTTCCACTGGATGTCATAAGGTGAATGCACCAATTTGTAAGTCGCTCTGGATAAGAGCGTCTGCTAAATGACTTAAATGTAAATGTAAATATTGCAAAAGGACAAGTAATCTAGACAGATACTTCTGTAACTCTTAATAAGCGTGGGAGTTGATGACGGCCGAGACCTTGCCTTGCCACTGAGCCACTGAATGGAAATTCACCACAGGAGGTTCCCATGGTTACCGCACTCCCGCCCGCTTGCTCAACTGCCCTCAGCTGAAGCTGATTGGTTGAGCCAGGGCACTTAGCAACCAGATACCCACTTAGCCTGAATCCAGCCTGTACTTTGGCGTTCAACAGCAGGTCAAAGGTCATATGTATCCTGATTCGTGACCGGCCTCCAACCAACCAGTAACCTACCAGGCGATTGGCTAACAGGTTAAAAGGAGTATTAGGCCCAACTCATCGACAAAGACAATAGTCTTAATAGGAGTTGATATCTAACTCAGCAATAGGTGTCCCTTCCCACGTCATTCAAAATCATAAGAAGTCTATGACTTGGGTGGCTGGAGTCTTTGACAATTTTTAAGGTCTTCCTCTGACACCGCCTGATATATAGGTCCTGGATGGCAGGGATCTCGACCCCAGTAATGTACTGAGCCATATGCACTTCCTTCTGAACTGCCTTACGGTCGGATGCCAATATTGAGGTCAGTTTGAGCAACATAACAACTACACAAGTCTCAAAGACTCAAACCAGAGAAACAAAGTCTGATTGAGCATGGTAAACTCATAATAACCAAAAGAAGAGACTGACCGATGTTGTTCTCTGCACTGTTGCTACCGTGCTTATAATCATAGTGTACAGAAAAAACAAATCAACATTCTTTAAGCCCCACAAGGCCTGCAGTGTCAGCTGAAACATGTTGTACTGTATTTAGAACTAAACTGCCTTTAACTGCCTAGGTAACTGACTAAAACATTAAAACTAAAGTGCGGGAGACAAAACATCAAAGGTAATCTGATAACATTAGTGGAAGGTACACTCAGGCACAAGGAATGTGTTGGAGTTGGAGGTTATATTTTTCTTTAAACATTACCCAAAACCCCTTACCTCAGCACTCAAAAGAAATGCAATGACAGGATATTTCATATCCATTTATTACAGTCCAGGGAAGGAACAAAAGAAAATAGCATTTTCCTATTAGTCACCCCTCATTTCATTTCCTGGTTGGCCCCCTAGATAGATCAAAACATGTCCAATGTTCATTCACTTGTGAGGGTCTGACCAATCTGTGAGCCTCTTTTATCTCTGGCCAGTCCTCTCCCAGGAGGTTGGGTGAATTCCTCATGTGGCCAGGAGTGCGTCACAAATGGAACCTTATTCCTCTGGGCCCTGGTTAAAAGTAGTGCACTACATAGGCGATAGGGTGCCATGTGGGTCACACGCCTGGAGTGTGGTTTCAGTCTGATCACCCACAGGGAGCCCAAGAAGCACAGGTATCCCACATTCCCCTGACTGTGCCATGGGATGTAGAGCGAGAGGGAGAGAGGCAGTTTCCCTGAGAGTGGTTGTCAGGGCAACGAGGAGGTGAGAAGGGGTAATATGCAGACTGGAAAAACGTATGGAAGGATTAATGGAGTCACACAGAGATGGGGAACGAGAGAGAGAGAACATTTGAGAGAAAGAGAGGGAAATTGAGAAAGAAAGAAGAGGGGAGAGAGGGGGGTAGACTGAGAGAGACGGATAGATTGAGAGTGAGAGCCACACAGACAGAGAGAAAGAGAGAGAGAGGGAGAGTGAGAGAGACTCCTCCAGTGCTCTCTAGATCAGTATGTTCTACACAGGAGGACTGTGCCTCACCCTGCCTGTCTGATTGTGTTTAGTACAGTACCTCTGTACTCTACCACTGACCTCACCTCAGCCTGTCTCTTCACATCTATGTCATCATTAGTGCAGTCTGATAGAGCACTAATTGCTGCACCAATCAAATCAAGCTGCCCCAGGGGCACATGAGTCTGCTGTGACCAAGACCGGACCTAGACACAAAAGTAGTGCACTACATAGAGAATAGGGTGCCATTTGGGACACAGACAGTGAGGGAGCAACTCCCTTCTCTCTGAGGGGCTAACTCCATCTGGGGCCACAGAGGCTAGCTCTGGCCCCCTCTACACTCCAGCTCACCCTGATACCCTGTTCAGAATACAATCCATGGGCCACTGGAGAATCAATTCAAGCTGCCAGAAAAAAACAGACTGACTGGCTTACAGAGGGTCCAAGTGGGGCCATCAAAGTGTCGGGTTGGCAAGCAATCATGCATGCCCACATGTAAACAACTGGGTTCATCAAAACAGTTATGCACTTGTTATGCACAGTTACGCATAACCCACTGTCCATTAGCTAGCAGTACTAAAGCATGATGCAGCTTCTAAACAAACAACTGAATAACAGCAGAATAACTTTCATATGCCAGAGTGCTTACAGCCTCAAACAAAAACAACAGGCAGTTTAGCGAGGGCTGTTTTGGCAGCGGTGTTGTTCGTGATGGTATTTACATTTACATTTAAGTCATTTAGCAGACGCTCTTATCCAGAGCGACTTACAAATTGGTGCATTCACCTTATGACATCCAGTGGAACAGCCACTTTACAATAGTGCATCTAAATCTTTTAAGGGGGGTGAGAAGGATTACTTTATCCTATCCTAGGTATTCCTTAAAGAGGTGGGGTTTCAGGTGTCTCCGGAGGGTGGTGATTGACTCCGCTGTCCTGGCGTCGTGAGGGAGTTTGTTCCACCATTGGGGGGCCAGAGCAGCGAACAGTTTTGACTGGGCTGAGCGGGAACTGTACTTCCTCAGTGGTAGGGAGGCGAGCAGGCCAGAGGTGGATGAACGCAGTGCCCTTGTTTGGGTCTAGGGCCTGATCAGAGCCTGGAGGTACTGAGGTGCCGTTCCCCTCACAGCTCCGTAGGCAAGCACCATGGTCTTGTAGCGGATGCGAGCTTCAACTGGAAGCCAGTGGAGAGAGCGGAGGAGCGGGGTGACGTGAGAGAACTTGGGAAGGTTGAACACCAGACGGTCTGCGGCGTTCTGGATGAGTTGTAGGGGTTTAATGGCACAGGCAGGGAGCCCAGCCAACAGCGAGTTGCAGTAATCCAGACGGGAGATGACAAGTGCCTGGATTAGGACCTGCGCCGCTTCCTGTGTGAGGCAGGGTCGTACTCTGCGGATGTTGTAGAGCATGAACCTACAGGAACGGGCCACCGCCTTGATGTTAGTTGAGAACGACAGAGTGTTGTCCAGGATCACGCCAAGGTTCTTAGCGCTCTGGGAGGAGGACACAATGGAGTTGTCAGCCGTGATGGCGAGATCATGGAACGGGCAGTCCTTCCCCGGGAGGAAGAGCAGCTCCGTCTTGCCGAGGTTCAGCTTGAGGTGGTGATCCGTCATCCACACTGATATGTCTGCCAAACATGCAGAGATGCGATTCGCCACCTGGTCATCAGAAGGGGGAAAGGAGAAGATTATGGTATCCCAGGATGAGTCCCAAATGGCACCCTATTCCCTACATAGTGCACTACTTTTGACCAGGTTTTGACCAGTGCCCTGGTTAAATGTAGTAAATAGGGTGCCATTTAGGACACAGTCCCGTGTTGATCCAGCAGGCCTATACGTGAAACTGTTAGATAGAGCTGATTAATGAGGCTCTGTATGAATGAAATGCCCCATCCATCAAACACAGCTGTACTGGGTTACTGCACAGCACAGTGGGCTGGACAGGCAGACAGGTAGTTCTGATCTAATGCACCATGTGCTGGACCAAAAACACTTTCATCTTGTTTACACTGTTCTACTTGCTGTGTAATGTAAAAATATTTATTCATCATACTCACAGATCTTAGCTTGGCTGTAGTGCAATACAAATGGCACGGTAGGTAATGGATGATATGCTCTTCGAAGAAAATGTTTGTTATCTGGGGTAAGATATGCATCTTGAGGTTTCTAGATTGTAATTTATTTCATGCAACTTTTCCCTTTGGGTTCCTATAATATTCCATGGGCCATGACGACAGTATAGAGTACAAACAGTAGGCTATCACTTTCTGAAAAAGTGAAGTGTACAAAACAAACACTGAGTACTAAATGTTGGTGAATTGCACACACCCAGACATGTGACTGCTTCACTGTTAACACTTCTCAAAAAGGGAAGCTGTCTATGTTCATTGCGTAAGAGACAGTGGACATTACGTACAAGGAGGGAAGTATTACAGACAATAAAACTCCCTTATCACAACAACAACGAGTTTGTTACTGAGTTTAATGATAACACAGTGACTCAAAGAAATGTGATGTTGCTGTATTACTGTCACTACAGAACATAACATTGTGTCCTCATGGGACATTTTCAAATTACTGAGGATTCCGGAATATGAGTCATGCCAACCAACCATGATGTGGTGATTTTACGTTATTGGCTACAGAAAATGTAATTGTGTGCTTATGGAACATTTTGAAATTACTGTGGATTCCGGAATTCCAGTCATGCCAACCAACAATGATGTGCCAGAGGAGAGAGGACAGAACATCCTGGTTATGCTGAAATCAAACCAGAAACTTTCCCACTGAGCCATGCTGACTTTGGATTGTGTCTGAATAATCTCTTCTCCTCCAGAAGTATGCACTTGTTCACTTCCCATCACTGACTTTACAGGAAATTACTAGTATAAGACATATGGCGGAAACACCCTCTAGTCCATCCCTCCACTTATCCAATGCTTTTACATTTTTGGGAAGTAGTGAATGAGTTGACACTTCAGGAAGAAGGAGATATTATTGGGAAGCACCTAAGGCAGTCATTGGTTCACCTGTAGCAGACACACAACTCTTACTGTGCACTGTACATATGCTTATTCTGATATCCTGAAGTCATAGGTCATTTATGGTGTATTGTTGGTGATTCATATGGGTTGCCCACCTGTAGAGGACACAAGCCACTCTTACTGTGGTAGATATGCTTATTCTGGGATCTTGATCTACCTCATAGGTCATACAGGTCATTAATCACACATGTGTTTTCTCTGTTAGTTTCATCTTGATGCCAATTCATTCACCTGTCCTCAGCTGTGCTTAGGTACTGTAGTTGTGAGGCGTATAACCTTGGCTACAGTCACTACCATCTGCACAGTAATGGTACATTCAGTGGTGTGATAAGACTCTTAGAAAAGGATCTGGCCTCCAGAAATAACCTGGACTTAGTCTCTCCCTTGTACCCCTGACCGTGCCATGAGAGAGAGAGAGAGAGAGAGAGAGAGGGGGGGGAGGTGGAGAGAGAGAGAGAGCATTCCATTCAGATGCAGGAGCATCAGGGCTGGTAGCTAAAAGCCTGACTCATGCTATGCTGTGGGGATAATCGTGTTCTGGAAATCTGCTCAGGAGATCATAACTAAATACATAGGCTACTCTACTCCTAGTCGGAATGATGCACCTAAACAAGAACTACATTATGTTCTATTGAATAGATCCTTCTGTACAACAGTGACATCCTTCATAGGAGCACAGGACCCACAGGCTTTTAAAAGACATCCCTCAATGTGTCATTGAACCTCTTAAGTACTGCACTCACGCACTACTGATGATTAAACTTAGGACTGTAGTACGTACATCCAAATGTTACATTTAAAGCTTTAAGGCCTCACATTTGCTTTGACGCAATATTGAGACCCTCAAAATGTCTGTCTAACAGTTGGCCTGGATCCCATGCAAAACAAGCTGCCCAGAGAGCTAGGACACTGGGTGAATGAAAATGGGAAGATCATGACCACACTTTGCATGGCCCATTGCATACAATGAGGGTCAAGTCGATCATTTGCTTTGAGGTTCATGTGTTAGGCATCTTTTGAGGGTCAGGTGGGGGCCTAAGGCTGTGTTTACACAAACAGCCCAATTCTGATATGTTGCCCAATTATTGGCAAAAGAGCTAATCTGGTTGGTTGAAATACCAATACCCTGGATTCCATGCAAAACAAGCTGCATGAATGAAAATGTCCAGATCCTGATTCCTGACCACACTTTGCGTGGACCATTACACCCTTCGTGACCTAGGAGAATATCTTTAATCTCAGTGTGCTGAACAGGGGGTCAGGTGTAAAGGATTAGCTATGCTCTAGTCAAGCAGCAGCCCAAGGCCTGGCTGGAGTGAGTCTTCATTATTCACAGATTACAACCTTCTAAGAGCCCAAACCCCAGCAGATCTACCGGTAGCCTCAGCTGTACCTCTCATGTTCTATTTTTGTTTCTGGGTTCATTTTGGTGGCTGGCGGCCCCCTGGAACAAAAGTATAGGTGTCCTATTCTATATATATAATATAATATATAATATTCATAGAATATAATGTTTACATAACCTACATTACTTATCTCATATGTATATGTATATACTGTACTCTATATCATCTACTGCATCTTTATGTAATACATGTACCACTAGCCACTTTAAACTATGCCACTTTGTTCACATACCCTACATTACTCATCTCATATGTATATACTGTACTCGATACCATCTACTGCATCTTGCCTATGCCGTTCTGTACCATCACTCATTCATATATCTTTATGTACATATTCTTTATCCCTTTACACTTGTGTGTATAAGGTAGTAGTTGTGGAATTGTTAGGTTAGATTACTCGTTGGTTATTACTGCATTTTCGGAACTAGAAGCACAAGCATTTCGCTACACTCACATTAACATCTGCTAACCATGTGTATGTGACAAATACAATTTGATTTGATATAGTGCACTACTTTTGACCAAAGCCCTATAGGCCCTGGTCAAAGGTAGTGCACTTTAAAGGGACGCACCCGTATGTGCGGATGGGACATGTATTCATGTGGAGACACATACATGAATGTACACTCATGCACATTATGCATGCACAATCAGGTGCAGTTTTTACTCAGAAGCAGTAATACAAATAGCTGGTTCAGTAGCTTACAAACAAACTACTTGAGTTGATCCATTGGGCAAAGAGGCCAGTTTAACATTGAGTTTTAATGTACCTTTGATTGAGTTGTCAACTGACATGAATTCAATGTGAAATCAACAAAAACATTTGTTCAAGTCATTGGATGTTGGTTTAAAGTCAGTAGAAAAAAATACTCATTTCTTTACGTTGATTACTTTTTGCAATCTAATCAATTTCCCACCTTGATTCCACATTGAATTATTTTGTTGAAATGACATGGAAATAACGTTGATTCAACCAGTTTGTGCCCAGTGGGGGGAGAGTCAGTTGGTGTGTATCTCCTATCCAGCCTATCCCTGTCCCCATGACAGGCAGTGTGAAGCATGTGGACTCAACACAAAGACATCATTCACACGGGCCCTTACATAACCTTCAGATATAAAGCCTTTAATTTCGGGCTAGACACCATATCCTCTGTGTATTGTACCCTACAGCTAGGTAATGGGCAGAAAGGTTGAACAGAACTATAACATTTTAAAAGTCCATTCCACATGGAAAAGTACCTCTAAATACCTCTAACCTCTAACTCGGGTATTCCCCCAGGGGTACACACAATGCCGTCGGGGGTACGCCAAATAAACTTGTGATTCACATTTACTACATAAATAAATAAATCTTCACATTTTCAAACAGTTAATTTATATTTTCCAATGGGGCTATACATTTGGGTGAGGTGTTTTTCTCACCTGATTAGCCTCGTTTTACTGCCCAAAATTATTATTATTATTATATTATTATTTGTGCCCTGGTCATATAAGAGCTCTTTGTCACTTCCCACGAGCCGGGTTGTGACAAAAACTCATTCTTATGTTTAATAAATGTATCGTATAGTGTGTGTGTGGCAGGCTTACAATGATGGCAAAAAACAACATTTGAGAGTGCGCTGACTCTGGTGCTAGAGGGGGTACGCAGCTAGAGGTTGAATGTTTGAAGGGGTACGGGACTATAAAAAAGTTTGGATACCACTGCTCTAACTGATTCTAAGAACCCCACCACCTCCAACCTCCTCTGCTGACACAGACTAAGCTGTGTCACTGTGCCGTGAGAGAGACTACAGGAGTTAAATATTGTACTAGTACCCAGAACTCAGTTAGGTAGTTAGGTTACGCAGTCAGTGCTCTTAATCGGTTGTCCCAGTCATTAGGGCCAAGGCCAATCCTCTGTCTTAAACAAGCTTAATACCAGAATCTGACCTCTTCCTCACACATCAGGATGATTAAGAGTCAATGGGAAGAATTTCCGGCCTTTAAGCAGAATATAAAATGCACTTGCACATCTGCGTTTCCTTGTTGCAGGTGTGTGGGCATCATCATTGATGTCTTCGAAGTCAAAAAAGAACTGCACATTGCTATTGCCAGTATCATTACCATAAAGCAGAACCATTACTCCTCCAATACACACAGGTATCAGGCTGTTTGACTAGGCAATGACAAAGTCCTTTAGATGGGCGACTATTCAAACCTGGACAGACTTGAATTGTCATTGCTGCTGATGTAATGCAAACAACAGACATACACATGAGGTCAAGTACACTATTAATATGAATCTGAGCAGATTTTCTTCGATGAAATTATACACAGACAGACTGAATTAAATTATGGCCACGTGTAGGACACTGCCACAGATGGGTACAATGCTTCTGAGAAGAGAAAAAAAATGGGTTTAATTGGATTGTTCGGTCCAGAGCTGTGCCGTTTCTATTGCTCTTCCAGTAGGGTTTGATAAATGCTGTGTGTCACATTGAACTCCCTCCCTAGGCCTAGACACAGAGTTCCTGAGCTCTGCAATGACACAGACGAGCCTGAAATGAATGACCATTGTTTTCCTGCCAACACAGATGCAAGCGTTCAAGCTTGGTGGTCAACCTATCTGCATGCAGACCACGTCAACTTGAGAGACAGTCAGCATTTCAATAGACAAACAAAGCTGAAATTCATAGCCTGTCCTGTGATCTTAGACGCTATGCCAATGACAGAGCTCTGTCTATGGGCTGTATTGTTGTTGTCTAATGATGTATTCTGAGTCATCCACCATGCTAGTCCTTTGTGTAAGGGGCTCTGTGAGACCACAGTCACCACCCACCATCAAAGCCGTTACTGCATCAGTATCTAACTATCTAAATTGTAGTGTAACAGACCAAGGGTTGGGGTCAGAATGCATAGTAAACTCAGTTTGAGTTTGAATTGAAAAAAGGTCAAGTGGAAGTATAAATGTAAATGGGTGGAAGGTAACCTAGCAGTTAAGAGCGTTGGTTCTAACGCTGGTTAGAGCGTTGGTTCAGCAGACAAGGTGAAAAATCTGCTAATGTGCCCTTGAGCAAGACACTTAACCCTAATTGCTCCTGTAAGTCTCTCTGGATAAGAGCTTCTATTAAATGACTAAAATGGGAAAGACAAGATATTCTATATAATTCTAATCATACTACATATGAATGACTTATTTTACACGTAGGAAGATTAGATATGTGGACTTACTGTATGCTACACAGACAGAGAGATTGTTCTGGATGGACTGTGTTGCTGAAACGGTAACTGTGTAGATTGTGACTTAACAGACACCTTGAGCAGTCCTCCGCTGTCCCCTAGTGGGGAAAGTGTCACTTTCCACTATGAATCAACAAAAAAATGCCTATTGAGTTTGCCCAATCTAAATGTATGTTTGTTGTGAATCCGTTCTGAAATCAATACAGATAAACACCCAGCTAATCAATTCCAAAACAGTAGGTGTTTTGCTGATACAAATAACCAAATTAAAAAGTAGGGAGTATCTAGGCTTATGCCTGGCAACAATTTAAAATGGATATGAAAAACAAGTATTGTCATACCAAATTACATTATACTTATTGATAGATTGATACCAGAGGAGGCTGGTGGGATGAGCTATAAGAGGACAGGCACATTGTAATGGCTGGAATGAAAGTCAAACACGTGGTTTCCATATGTTTAATGCGTTTGGTACCATTCCATTTATTATATTCCAGCCATTACAATAAGCCAGTCCTCCTATAGGTCCTCCCACCAGCGTCCTCTCATTGATACGTATATACAGTACCAGTCAAAAGTTTTGACACACCTACTCATTCAAGGCTTTTTCTTTATTTGTACTATTTTCTACATTGTAGAATAATAGTGAAGACATCGGAACTGGATCGCTCACACAAGTGGCTCAATGCGAGCTGTGGCAAGGTTTGCTGTGTCTGTCAGCGTAGTGTCCAGAGCATGGAGGCGCTACCAGGAAACAGGCCAGTATATCAGGAGATATGGAGGAGGCCGTAGGAGGGCAACAACCCAGCAGCAGGACCGCTACCTCCGCCTTTGTGCAAGGAGGAGCAGGAGGAGCACTGCCAGAGCCCTGCAAAATGACCTCCAGCAGGCCACAAATGTGCATGTGTCTGCTCAAACGGTCAGAAACAGACTCCATGAGGGTGGTATGAGGGTCCGACGTCCACAGGTGGGGGTTGTGCTTACAGCCCAACACCGTGCAGGACGTTTGGCATTTGCCAGAGAACACCAAGATTGGCAAATTCGCCACTGGCGCCCTGTGCTCTTCACAGATGAAATCAGGTTCACACTGAGCACATGTGACAGACGTGACAGAGTCTGGAGACGCTGTGGATATTGTTCTGCTGCCTGCAACATCCTCCAGCATGACCGGTTTGGCGGTGGGTCAGTCATGGTGTGGGGTGGCATTTTTTGGGGGGCCGCACAGCCCTCCATTTGCTCGCCAGAGGTAGCCTGACTGCCATTAGGTACCGAGATGAGATCCTCAGACCCCTTGTGAGACCATATGCTGGTGCGGTTGGCCCTGGGTTCCTGCTAATGCAAGACAATGCTAGACCTCATGTGGCTGGAGTGTGTCAGCAGTTCCTGCAAGAAGAAGGCATTGATGCTATGGACTGGCCCGCCCGTTCCCCAGACCTGAATCCAATTGAGCAATTGATCTGGGACATTATGTCTCGCTCCATCCACCAACGCCACGTTGCACCACAGACTGTCCAGGAGTTGGCGGATGCTTTAGTCCAGGTCTGGGAGGAGATCCCCCAGGAGACCATCCGCCACCTCATCAGGAGCATTCCCAGGCATTGTAGGGAGGTCATACAGGCACGTGGAGGCCCACACCCACTACTGAGCCTCATTTTGACTTGTTTTAAGGACATTACATCAAAGTTGGATCAGCCTGTAGTGTGGTTTTCCACTTTAATTTTGAGTGTGACTCCAAATCCAGACCTCCATGGGTTGATACATTTGATTTCCATTGATAATTTTTGTGTGATTTTGTTGTCAGCACATTCAACTATGTAAAGAAAAAAGTATTTAATAAGAATATTTCATTCATTCAGATCTAGGATGTGTTATTTTAGTGTTCCCTTAATTTTTTTGAACAGTGTATATAAACTTTCTCACTTTTGACCTAAGAATGAGTTAAGTCAATCCTAGGACCTCAAACTTGTTAATGGTCAAATGAAACCAAATAGTAATCAGTAAAAAAGCATCTAATTGTGGGGCTACATTATTGACTTGATACCATAACTGAAAAATGTTTTTTTTTTAAAGCCTCAGAATGTTTAAATAATTATATTACCGTAGGCTTCTCTTGCTTTTCATTATCTGGTAAAACAATATTATATCAATAACACTGAAGCTGTTCCGCAAGGCTGAGTCTGTCGTGGCTCGGTCTGTCGTGGCTCTGAACTGGGATGGTTTGAGGCCCTGCAGTGTTTCCAAGGCTAAGTTAGCTAAACCTCAGACATGCTTACACTTAACATGTATCATTGAAGACTATAATAGGATTGTATCAAATCACTATTTGTTTAAAACCCCTATAACAGGACTGTATTTGACTTGGTATAATTTGGGCTTCTTGATTTATTCTTGGACAGATATCCATCCCAGGAGTTTGGGAGGTAGCCTAGAGGTTAGAGAAATGGACCTACCACCAGAGGGTTGCTGGTTTGAACTGTTGTGCTTGTGAGCAAGGCACTAATACCCTAAAACCACATAACAACATTTGATGTAAAAAAGGGCTTTGTAAATACAATTTCATTCAAATGGTGCATATGAACTAGCCAACTAGTGCACTAGTATGCCTCTTTTAATCAGGGGTCACCAGCCTTCGACAATTTTGATTTGTTTTGGAATCGACAGGATCTTTTCAAGCAAGATGGAATCCAGCCGAACAAACATGGATCTTGGATACTCTCATCCAATCTTGTCTCATTCAATTGAACTTCCTTGTTGGCTGATATGGGAAGTTCAGCTTCTTGGATAACCCCATAATTGACATTTGGGTCCAAGACACCAACCCCTACGTTCTTGTACTGAAATAAATAAAGAAAAGAACAAAATGTGAATACAAATACAGTTGTTATAAACCATTTATTGTCTTGTCACCGATCAATGTGTTGAAGGTATGTTAGAAGATGAACCTTGAGTAGACCAATGTACACCTTGCCCTCAGATGGTTGATATAGGCCTACCGGCAGTCTCTTCAACAAAGCTGGATGTACTGTATCATTATATCATTTTAAACAGATATTACGATAGTTATTGGTCTCGGTTTATATTTTAAACATCCTTGAGTGCATTACATTGCATTGACATGATTCCAACAATGAGAGAATTTGTTTGACAATGTATTATTACAAGGGGTTCAGTACACTACAGAACCCCTGTGAGTAGAAGGCATAGCTAATTTAGTCAAGCAGCGCCCCATAGTGGCTATCGTGAGAAATATGCGCACCTTTCACTTTCGGTTTTCTCGAAATGCATAGTGACGACCTTTGTTTTGAACGAACGACTACACTAGATAGATAGGTAAGTTTAGGTTCGAATTACACCATTTTTAGGAAAAGGAAAACAAGACGTTCTGTAAAATGCTAAACTTGCGTCAGTATCTTTGCTATGTGCTTTCTTAGAGGAAAAACTGGTGGAAAACGAGTGTGAAACTCTGACATGGATTAAAACAACATTGCCAAACAAATCACATTGATTGGGAGAACTTCTTCGTTAACTGACATATCCTTAAACAGTTAATCTAATTTAAGAATATATTGCGTTGAATGGAATATTTCGTACTGGTAAAATGCTTACTTTCAGTAAGCTTCAGTTTTTCACCCTACATGGCCTTTATAGTCTCCATTACTTGCATGATGTGGTTTCAACTTCGGTCACGTTGCTCATCTGTTTCTCCAGTGTTGACAGAACTTCACAATGGATGGTATAGCCGTGGAGGTTCTTGGCGTCCCCAATATCCTTGCCTCTGATAGAATGGTTGACAAGCTCACTATACACTTCCTGCGACCACGGAACGGGGGAGGAGAGGTGCAGAGAGTGCTGTTTCCATGTGATAGCCCGGGACAGGCCTTTGTCATATTTGAGGAACCAGAAGGTAGGCGATCTACTGTAACCGATGGCGGGGTAACTTACATATATTCAGTGGCTGAACTAGACATGAAGGGGATCAGGGACAAAAATGGATGCAATGAATATATGTCACAATATTAGTAGGTGTTAAAGTAGGCTACTCTTTCCCCCTGAATTTATTGATACATAAAACCACCACAAATACTTGATAATTTCTTTAACCTACCCTCTCTTTTGCAGTGGCTGCCCGTGTCTCGCGGTTGACCCATGTGTTGGAGGTGGACCAACAAAATTTTTGTCTCAAAGTCAGAATAGTTGACAGGCCTGAGGTAGGGAAAAGCCCCCGTCCCTTGTATTACATATCATATTGTCATATTGTTCAAGTGTAATTAAATCCTAATGTTTATCTTGTTTTGTTTTATTTTTATGTGTATCACAGGTGGACATGCCAGTCAAGGCAACTCTGGATGTGAGAATGTTCCCCAATGACAGAGAGGTGCTGCGACTCCTAGACAACCATGGCTTTAAGGTGAACAAGTTTCAACATGGTCAGCTGTGTGTCCAGGGCTCCTTTTTGAAGCTCAGAGCAGTGAAGGCCCAACTGCAGCAGCTCCTACACCAAGACAACCAGCCCCAATACAACCCTTCCCCACCTAGCCTCAGTGGCCATGCCTCTGGGACCTACAAAGCCTCCACCAGGATGCACCACACCAATGGCACTGCAATGCATGCTGGGAACATGAGTCCTATGTATTCTGGGAGCAGGAGTCCTATTTCAGTCAATGGAGAGCAGTTTGCACATGTCCAGCAGTCTTCTTCCCCTACCAACTATTCACGGGACTCAGGGTCACCTTGTAGCCTCTCCAGCCCCCGGAGTGACAACCTATCTCCCAGTCTTCTGGAACCAGGGTATGGGGCCAATGTGACCCACAGGAAGAACCCATCTCCCAGCAGGTCTCGCAGTGTGGTCTCCTTCCTAATGGACGCAGATGTGCTCCGATATGCCCAGTGCGTCAGGAAAAAAGACATTGATACAATTCTTGGAAGCAACAACATTCAAATGAATGTGCAGCCTAGTGAATGTTCCGATATCAGTTCTATTAGCCTGGAGTGGAAGAACCCAAAGATTGCTATGGAAAAGCTACAAGACTATCTCACTACACTCAACTCAACACTACGCACCCAAGAAATCCCACTGGGAAAAATCGATCACAACGGGGAGGTTAGAATTGATAAACTGATTCAGAGGTTTAATAGTGTTTATCCTACTGTCCTCGTCAATCAGGTCGGAGATATTCTCCGCCTTGTAGGGCCTTCCAGGGACAGTTATGACATGATGCAGATTCTCTTGGGAAAACCCCTAGAACTTCCACCAGCTGGGCGAACAGGGAGGGCATTGGACAGGGGCTCAAGGGACAGGAGAAGCAGTTCTCTATCGAGTCTGCCCAAAAGGAAGGATGCCCCCATCCCATGGGACCCTGCCCCTGTGTCTGCTGCTGTACCAGATTACTCCCCCCTCAAAGTACCAGGGTGACTCTGGGCATGGAAGGACTGTACAGAGGGCTGGAAGCCCAGTACCCTATACATCCACCCCCAGTCACAGGGGAAGAAGTCACTCTGATTCACGGAAGAAAGTAAAGGAGCAGAGAGTAACACAGAGGGACTTCTCGAGGCAAGAAAGGGTGGATGATGTGGTAGGGCCCTCTGCTGGAGCTCAGATGCCAGTGATGAAAAAGAAGTCATTACTTCCCAATATTCCTACAAACAAAGCAGGTTGGATGGATGTGCTATCAAGGAAAAAAAAGAAAAAGCCATAAAAAGTCACTAGTTTACATTCTGACACCTATAATAAAATTGGCTTTAGCTGTTTATTTCTTGAATATCTTATATGTCATGATGTGGGGCATAAAATTGATTATGACAGATTCTAATATGTTCTTTCTTACGGTCTGTTTTGAAACTATTATTGTTAATAAATGTGGTTGATTGTATTTATATTCATTGAGGGTTAAAGAGTATGACAAATGTATTATATTTGTCAATCTTTTTTGTTGCTGTGATATTTGTTATTATTTTCATTGTGTTTGAGACTAAATCACTTTCGAAAGGTTTTGTATAAAATATGCAAATGAAAACGCAATTCGTTTCTGGAGTAGACTTTCAATGTTGCCTAATGATTAATCATAATCTATCTGTGTTGATTATTTGGAACAATTAGCCTATTCTGGGATGATCTCATTCAATCACTTGTGGAAACTGTCATGGAATGTGTTAATTTAAATTCTTCACATAGATTAAAATCAACATATTCTCTCTTTAGAATTGGCATTGACTCCACATTCCACTTAATTCTGTTACTATATCAGTCTGCAGGCTTGTTTTCGAATTGCTGTGCGTTTTGTTGCCAACCTATTTTGCTACCTGACAACTTTACGGTGTTCACTTTTTAATTACTGTTCATATATTTATTTATTTTTTCCTCAACTTTTTCACTCCGGACGCTTTATCTGGACACGATTCGTCAGGACCTCCAACAGCCGAAGCTAAGTAGTAACATTAACATGATGCCTTCTAATTGCAGCCGCTGTGCTTGCCTTACGGCGAGGATAGCTGTGCTGTAAGCCCAGCTTCAGACGCAATCGTTAGGCAAGGGTAATTTCAGTGTAGGAAAGGATGAAACAGCGTCTGTGCCACCAGTAAGTACAGATAGTAGTATAAATCCCCTGGCACAGTCCCAGCAGCCGGACAACTTTCTCACGGTTTCTGGAAGGAAATGCTGTAGGAACGCTCAACCGGTGTCGCTCATTCAGCCGACAGAAACTTTCAACTGGTTTTCCCCATTAAGCAGCGGTTTTCCCCATTAAGCAGCGGGTCGGTGTCAGAGGCCGAGTCTTCTCTGGTCTCTACTCCTCCCGTTACGGTGTCTGAGACACCGAAGCTTCCCACCATTAGCTCTGACAAATTGAAAACTAGTCATTGGCGACTCCATTACCCACAGTATTAGACTTAAAGCGAATCATCCAGCGATCATACACTGTTTACCAGGGGGCAGGGCTACCGACGTTAAGGCTAATCTGAAGATGGTGCTGGCTAAAGCTAAAACTGGCGAGTGTAGAGAGTATAGAGATATTGTTATCCACGTCGGCACCAACGATGTTAGGATGAAACAGTCAGAGATCACCAAGCGCAACATAGCTTCTGCGTGCATATCAGCTAGAAAGATGTGTCGGCATCGAGTAATTGTCTCTGGCCCCCTCCCAGTTAGGGGGAGTGATGAGCTCTACAGCAGTCTCACAACTCAATCGCTGGTTGAAAACTGTTTTCTGCCCCTCCCAAAAGATAGAATTTGTAGATAATTGGCCCTCTTTCTGGGACTCACCCACAAACAGGACCAAGCCTGACCTGCTGAGGAGTGACGGACTCCATCCTAGCTGGAGGGGTGCTCTCATCTTATCTACCAACATAGACAGGGCTCTAACTCCTCTAGCTCCACAATGAAATAGGGTGCAGGCCAGGCAGCAGGCTATTAGCCAGCCTGCCAGCATAGTGGAGTCTGCCACTAGCATAGTCAGTGTAGTCAGCTCAGCTATCACCATTGAGACCGTGTCTGTGCCTTAACCTAGGTTGGGCAAAACTAAACATGGCGGTGTTCGCCTTAGCAATCTCACTAGGATAAAGACCACCTCCATTCCTGTCATTACTGAAAGAGATCATGATACCTCACATCTCAAAATAGGGCTACTTAATGTTAGATCCCTTACTTCAAAGGCAATTATAGTCAATGAACTAATCACTGATCATAATCTTGATGTGATTGGCCTGACTGAAACATGGCTTAAGCCTGATGAATTTACTGTGTTAAATGAGGCCTCACCTCCTGGCTACACTAGTGACCATATCCCCGTGCATCCCGCAAAGGCGGAGGTGTTGCTAACATTTAAGATAGCAAATTTCAATTTACAAAAAAACAAAAAAATGACGTTTTCGTCTTTTGAGCTTCTAGTCATGAAATCTATGCAGCCTACTCAATCACTTTTTATAGCTACTGTTTACAGGCCTCCTGGGCCATATACAGCATTTCTCACTGAGTTCCCTGAATTCCTATCGGACCTTGTAGTCATTGCAGATAATATTCTAATCTTTGGTGACTTTAATATTCACATGGAAAAGTCCACAGACCCACTCCAAAAGGCTTTCGGAGCCATCATTGACTCAGTAGGTTTTGTCCAACATATTTCTGGACCCACTCACTGTCACAGTCATACGCTGGACCTAGTTTTGTCCCATGGAATAAATGTTGTGGATCTTAATGTTTTTCCTCATAATCCTGGACTATCGGACCACCATTTTATTACGTTTGCAATTGCAACAAATAAGCTGCTCAGACCCCAACCAAGGAACATCAAAAGTCGTGCTATAAATTCACAGACAACACAAAGATTCCTTGATGCCCTTCCAGACTCCCTCTGCCTACCCAAGGACGCCAGAGGACAAAAATCAGTTAACCACCTAACTGAGGAACTCAATTTAACCTTGCGCAATACCCTAGATGCAGTTGCACCCCTAAAAACTAAAAAAATGTCTCATAAGAAACTAGCTCCCTGGTACACAGAAAATACCCGAGCTCTGAAGCAAGCTTCCAGAAAATTGGAACGGAAATGGCGCCACACCAAACTGGAAGTCTTCCGACTAGCTTGGAAGGACGGTACCGTGCAGTACCGAAGAGCACTTACTGCTGCTCGATCATCCTATTTTTCTAACTTAATTGAGGAAAATAAGAACAATCCAAAATTCCTTTTTGATACTGTGGCAAAGCTAACTAAAAAGCAGCATTCCCCAAGAGAGGATGACTTTCACTTTAGCAGTGATAAATTCATGAACGTCTTTGAGGAAAAGATTATGATTATTAGAAAGCAAATTACGGACTCCTCTTTAATCCTGCGTATTCCTCCAAACCTCAGTTGTCCTGAGTCTGCACAACTCTGCCAGGACCTAGGATCAAGAGAGACTGTCATGCAGGTGAAAGAGGACCCAAAAGCGACTTAACAGAAACAGAGTTTATTTTAGTCCAAACAGGGAATAACAGAAATCCTCTAGTCTGTAGAGGGGAATAACTGGAGAAGCGGCCACAGACTGCAGGTCGCTTCGGGTAGGCGCAGGCCGTAGTAGACAGAGACACCTGCTCACACGCAGCATCTGATGAAGGCAAAAAACACGACAGGACAGGGCGATACACAATCACAGCAAAAACACGACAGGACAGGGCGAAACGCAATCACAGCATGGTGAATACTAAACAAGGAACCGACGGGACAGGAACGGAACACAAAGGAATAAATAGGGACTCTAATCAGGGGAAAGGATCGGGAACAGGTGTGGGAAGACTAAATGATGATTAGGGGAATAGGAACAGCTGGGAGCAGGAACGGAACGATAGAGAGAAGAGAGAGCGAGAGAGTGAGAGAGGGAGGGGGAGAGAGAGGGATAGAAGGAGGGAAAGAACCAAATAAGACCAGCAGAAGGAAACGAATAGAATGGGGAGCACAGGGACAAGGCATGATAATAAATGACAAACATGACAGTACCCCCCCACTCACCGAGCGCCTCCTGGCGCACTCGAGGAGGAATCCTGGCGGCAACGGAGGAAATCATCGATGAGTGAACGGTCCAGCACGTCCCGAGACGGAACCCAACTCCTCTCCTCAGGACCGTAACCCTCCCAATCCACTAAGTATTGGTGACCCCGTCCCCGAGAACGCATGTCCATGATCTTATGTACCTTGTAAATAGGTGCGCTCTCGACAAGGACGGGAGGGGGGAGGGAAGACGAACGGGGTGCGAAGAAAGGGCTTAACACAGGAGACATGGAAGACAGGATGGACGCGACGAAGATGTCGCGGAAGAAGCAGTCGCACAGCGACAGGATTGACGACCTGGGAGACACGGAACGGACCAATGAACCGCGGAGTCAACTTACGAGAAGCTGTCGTAAGAGGAAGGTTGCGAGTGGAAAGCCACACTCTCTGGCCGCAACAATACCTTGGACTCTTAATCCTGCGTTTATTGGCGGCTCTCACAGTCTTCCCCGCAGACAAAGGCAGACCGGTAATGAAGTCTAAGGCGATGTGAGACCATGGTCGAGAAGGAATGGGGAGCGGTCTGAGACGACCGGCAGGAGGAGAGTTACCCGACTTAGTCTGCGCGCAGTCCGAACAAGCAGCCACGAAACGGCGCGTGTCACGCTCCTGAGTCGGCCACCAAAAGCGCTGGCGAATAGACGCAAGAGTGCCTCGAACACCGGGATGACCAGCTAACTTGGCAGAGTGAGCCCACTGAAGAACAGCCAGACGAGTGGAAACAGGAACGAAAAGGAGGTTACTAGGACAAGCGCGCGGCGACGCAGTGTGCGTGAGTGCTTGCTTAACCTGTCTTTCAATTCCCCAGACTGTTAGCCCGACAACACGCCCATAAGGAAGAATCCCCTCGGGATCAGTAGAAGCCACAGAAGAACTAAACAGACGGGATAAGGCATCAGGCTTGGTGTTCTTGCTACCCGGACGGTAAGAAATCACAAACTCGAAACGAGCGAAAAACAACGCCCAACGAGCTTGACGGGCATTAAGTCGTTTGGCAGAACGGATGTACTCAAGGTTCTTATGGTCTGTCCAAACGACAAAGGAACGGTCGCCCCTCCAACCACTGTCGCCATTCGCCTAGGGCTAAGCGGATGGCGAGCAGTTCACGGTTACCCACATCATAGTTGCGCTCAGATGGCGACAGGCGATGAGAAAAATAAGCGCAAGGATGAACCTTATCGTCAGACTGGAAGCGCTGGGATAGAATGGCTCCCACGCCTACCTCTGAAGCGTCAACCTCGACAATGAATTGTCTAGTGACGTCAGGAGTAACGAGGATAGGAGCGGACGTAAAACGTTCTTTTAGAAGATCAAAAGCTCCCTGGGCGGAACCGGACCACTTAAAACACGTCTTGACAGAAGTAAGAGCTGTGAGAGGGGCAGCAACTTGACCGAAATTACGAATGAAACGCCGATAGAAATTAGCGAAACCTAAAAAGCGCTGCAACTCGACACGTGACCTTGGAACGGGCCAATCACTGACAGCTTGGACCTTAGCGGAATCCATCTGAATGCCTTCAGCGGAAATAACGGAACCGAGAAAAGTAACGGAGGAGACATGAAAAGAGCACTTCTCAGCCTTTACGTAGAGACAATTCTCTAAAAGGCGCTGTAGAACACGTCGAACGTGCTGAACATGAATCTCGAGTGACGGAGAAAAAATCAGGATATCGTCAAGATAGACAATAACAAAGATGTTCAGCATGTCTCTCAGAACATCATTAACTAATGCCTGAAAAACAGCTGGCGCATTGGCGAGACCGAACGGCAGAACCCGGTACTCAAAATGCCCTAACGGAGTGTTAAACGCCGTTTTCCACTCGTCCCCCTCTCTGATGCGCACGAGATGGTAAGCGTTACGAAGGTCCAACTTAGTAAAGCACCTGGCTCCCTGCAGAATCTCGAAGACTGATGACATAAGGGAAGCGGATAACGATTCTTAACCGTTATGTCATTCAGCCCTCGATAATCCACGCAGGGGCGCAGAGTACCGTCCTTCTTCTTAACAAAAAGAACCCCGCCCCGGCCGGAGAAGAAGAAGGCACTATGGTACCGGCGTCAAGAGACACAGACAAATAATCCTCGAGAGCCTTACGTTCGGGAGCCGACAGAGAGTATAGTCTACCTCGAGGAGGAGTGGTCCCCGGAAGGAGATCAATACTACAATCATACGACCGGTGAGGAGGAAGGGAGTTGGCTCGGGACCGACTGAAGACCGTGCGCAGATCATGATATTCCTCCGGCACTCCTGTCAAATCGCCAGGTTCCTCCTGAGAAGTAGGGACAGAAGAAACGGGAGGGATGGCAGACATTAAACACTTCACATGACAAGAAACGTTCCAGGATAGGATAGAATTACTAGACCAATTAATAGAAGGATTATGACATACTAGCCAGGGATGACCCAAAACAACAGGTGTAAACGGTGAACGGAAAATCAAAAAGAAATAGTCTCACTGTGGTTACCAGATACTGTGAGAGTTAAAGGTAGTGTCTCAAATTTGATACTGGGAAGATGACTACCATCTAAGGCAAACATGGGCGTAGGCTTGTCTAACGGTCTGAAAGGAATGTTATGTTTCCGAACCCATGCTTCGTCCATGAAACAACCCTCAGCCCCAGAGTCAATCAAGGCACTGCATGTAGCACCCGAACCGGTCCAGCGTAGATGGACCGACATAGTAGTACAAGATCTAGATGAAGAGACCAGAGTAGTAGCGCTCACCAGTAGCCCTCCGCTTACTGATGGGCTCTGGCCTCTTACTGGACATGAATTAACAAAATGTCCAGCAACTCCGCAATAGAGGCACAGGCGGTTGGTGATCCTCCGTTCCCTCTCCTTAGTCGAGATGCGAATCCCTCCCAGCTGCATGGGCTCAGTCTCAAAGCCAGAGGAGGGAGATGGTTGCGATGCGGAGCAGGGAAACACCGTTGATGCGAGCTCTCTTCCACGAGCCCGGTGACGAATATCTACCCGTCGTTCTATGCGGATGGCGAGAGCAATCAAAGAGTCCACATCTGAAGGAACCTCCCGGGAGAGAATCTCATCCTTAACCACTGCGTGGAGTCCCTCCAGAAAACGAGCGAGCAGCGCCGGCTCGTTCCACTCACTAGAGGCAGCAAGAGTGCGAAACTCAATAGAATAATCCGTTATGGACCGTTCACCTTGGCATAAGGAAGCCAGGGCCCTAGAAGCCTCCCTACCAAAAACTGAACGGTCAAAAACCCGAATCATCTCCTCTTTAAAGTTCTGGAACTTGTTAGAGCAATCAGCCCTTGCCTCCCAGATAGCTGTGCCCCATTCTCGAGCCCGGCCAGTAAGGAGTGAAATGACGTAAGCAACCCGAGCTCTCTCTCTAGAGTATGTGTTGGGTTGGAGAGAGAACACAATCTCACACTGCGTGAGAAAGGAGCGGCACTCAGTGGGCTGCCCGGAGTAGCAAGGTGGGTTATTAACCCTAGGTTCTGGAGGCTCGGCAGGCCAGGAAGTAACAGGTGGCACGAGACGTAGACTCTGGAACTGTCCAGAGAGGTCGGAAACCTGAGCGGCCAGGTTCTCCACGGCATGGCGAGCAGCAGACAATTCCTGCTCGTGTCTGCCGAGCATGGCTCCTTGGATCTTGACGGCAGTGTAACGAGCGTCTGAAGTCGCTGGGTCCATTCCACGGTCGGTTCCTTCTGTCATGCAGGTGAAAGAGGACCCAAAAGCGACTTAACAGAAACAGAGTTTATTTTAGTCCAAACAGGGAATAACAGAAATCCTCTAGTCTGTAGAGGGGAATAACTGGAGAAGCGGCCACAGACTGCAGGTCGCTTCGGGTAGGCGCAGGCCGTAGTAGACAGAGACACCTGCTCACACGCAGCATCTGATGAAGGCAAAAAACACGACAGGACAGGGCGATACACAATCACAGCAAAAACACGACAGGACAGGGCGAAACGCAATCACAGCATGGTGAATACTAAACAAGGAACCGACGGGACAGGAACGGAACACAAAGGAATAAATAGGGACTCTAATCAGGGGAAAGGATCGGGAACAGGTGTGGGAAGACTAAATGATGATTAGGGGAATAGGAACAGCTGGGAGCAGGAACGGAACGATAGAGAGAAGAGAGAGCGAGAGAGTGAGAGAGGGAGGGGGGAGAGAGAGGGATAGAAGGAGGGAAAGAACCAAATAAGACCAGCAGAGGGAAACGAATAGAATGGGGAGCACAGGGACAAGGCATGATAATAAATGACAAACATGACAGAGACGCTCAAGTGTTTTAGTACTATATCTCTTGACACAATGATGAAAATAATCATGGCCTCTAAACCTTCAAGCTGTATACTGGACCCTATTCCAACTAAACTACTGAAAGAGCTGCTTCCTGTGCTTGGCCCTCCTATGTTGAACATAATAAACGGCTCTCTATCCACTGGATGTGTACCAAATTCACTAAAAGTGGCAGTAATAAAGCCTCTCTTTAAAAAGCCAAACCTTGACCCAGAAAATATAAAAAACTATCGGCCTATATCGAATCTTCCATTCCTCTCAAAAAATTTTTAGAGAAGGCTGTTGCGCAGCAACTCACTGCCTTCCTGAAGACAAACAATGTATACGAAATGCTTCAGTCTGGTTTTAGACCCCATCATAGCACTGAGACGGCACTTGTGAAGGTGGTAAATTACATTTTAATGGCATCGGACCGAGGCTCTGCATCTGTCCTCGTGCTCCTAGACCTTAGTGCTGCTTTTGATACCATTGATCACCACATTCTTTTGGAGAGATTGGAAACCCAAATTGGTCTACACGGACATGTTCTGGCCTGGTTTAGATCTTATCTGTCGGAAAGATATCAATTTGTCTCTGTGAATGGTTTGTCCTCTGACAAATCAACTGTAAATTTCGGTGTTCCTCAAGGTTCTGTTTTAGGACCACTATTGTTTTCACTATATATTTTACCTCTTGGGATGTTATTCGAAAACATAATGTAAACTTCCACTGCTATGCGGATGACACACAGCTGTACATTTCAATGAAAATGGTGAAGCCCCAAAATTGCCCTCGCTAGAATCATGTGTTTCAGACATAAGGAAGTGGATGGCTGCAAACTTTCTGCTATTAAACTCGGACAAAACAGAGATGCTTGTTCTAGGTCCCAAGAAACAAAGAGATCTTCTGTTGAATCTGACAATGAATCTTAATGGTTGTACAGTCGTCTCAAATAAAACTGTGAAGGACCTCGGCGTTACTCTGGACCCTGATCTCTCTTTTGAAGAACATATCAAGACCATTTCGAGGACAGCTTTTTTCCATCTACGTAACATTGCAAAAATCAGAAACTTTCTGTCCAAAAATGATGCAGAAAAATTAATCCATGCTTTTGTCACTTCTAGGTTAGACTACTGCAATGCTCTATTTTCCGGCTACCCGGATAAAGCACTAAATAAATTTCAGTGAGTGCTAAATACGGCTGCTAGAATCCTGACTAGAACCCAAAAATTTGATCATATTACTCCAGTGCTAGCCTCTCTACACTGGCTTCCTGTCAAAGCAAGGGCTGATTTCAAGGTTTTACTGCTAACCTACAAAGCATTACATGGGCTTGCTCCTACCTACCTCTCTGATTTGGTCCTGCCGTACATACCTACACGTACGCTACGGTCACAAGACGCAGGCCTCCTAATTGTCCCTAGAATTTCTAAGCAAACAGCTGGAGGCAGGGCTTTCTCCTATAGAGCTCCATTTTTATGGAACGGTCTGCCTACCCATGTCAGAGACGCAAACTCGGTCTCAACCTTTAAGTCTTTACTGAAGACTCATCTCTTCAGTGGGTCATATGATTGAGTGTAGTCTGGCCCAGGAGTGGGAAGGTGAACGGAAAGGCTCTGGAGCAACGAACCGCCCTTGCTGTCTCTGCCTGGCCGGTTCCCCTCTTTCCACTGGGATTCTCTGCCTCTAACCCTGTTACGGGGGCTGAGTCACTGGCTTGCTGGGGCTCTCCCATGCTGTCCCTGGGGGGGTGTGTCACCTGGGAGGGTTGATTCACTGTTGTGGTCAGCCTGTCTGGGTTGGCGCCCCCCCCTTGGGTTGTGCCGTGGCGGAGATCTTTGTGGGCTATACTCGGCCTTGTCTCAGGATGGTAAGTTGGTGGTTGAAGATATCCCTCTAGTGGTGTGGGGGCTGTGCTTTGGCAAAGTGGATGGGGTTATATCCTTCCTGTTTGGCCCTGTCCGGGGGTGTCCCCGGATGGGGCCACAGTGTCTCCTGACCCCTCCTGTCTCAGCCTCCAGTATTTATGCTGCAGTAGTTTATGTGTCGGGGGGCTAGGGTCAGTTTGTTATATCTGGAGTACTTCTCCTGTCCTATTCGGTGTCCTGTGTGAATCTAAGTGTGCGTTCTCTAATTCTCTCCTTCTCTCTTTCTTTCTCTCTCTCGGAGGACCTGAGCCCTAGGACCATGCCCCAGGACTACCTGACATGATGACTCCTTGCTGTCCCCAGTCCACCTGGCCATGCTGCTGCTCCAGTTTCAACTGGCCTGGGCCCTAGGACCATGTCCCAGGACTACCTGACATGATGACTCCTTGCTGTCCCCAGTCCACCTGGCCATGCTGCTGCTCCAGTTTCAACTGTTCTGCCTTACTATTATTCAACCATGCTGGTCATTTATGAACATTTGAACATCTTGGCCACGTTCTGTTATAATCTCCACCCGGCACAGCCAGAAGAGGACTGGCCACCCCACATATGCTCTCTCTAATTCTCTCTTTCTTTCTCTCTCTCGGAGGACCTGAGCCCTAGGACCGTGCCCCAGGACTACCTGACATGATGGTTCCTTGCTGTCCCCAGTCCACCTGACTGTGCTGCTGCTCCAGTTTCAACTGTTCTGCCTTATTATTATTAGACCATGCTGGTCATTTATGAACATTTTAATTTTAATTTTAATCTTGGTCATGTTCTGTTATAATCTCTACCCGGCACAGCCAGAAGAGGACTGGCCACCCCACATAGCCTGGTTCCTCTCTAGGTTTCTTCCTAGGTTTTGGCCTTTCTAGGGAGTTTTTCCTAGCCACCGTGCTTTTACACCTGCATTGTTTGCTGTTTGGGGTTTTAGGCTGGGTTTCTGTACAGCACTTTGAGATATCAGCTGATGTACGAAGGGCTATATAAATAAATTTGATTTGATTTGATTTTGATTTGCCTCTATGCTTTTGCCTTAGTATCTGGTTGTGTGCTTCTTGTCAGACTGATTCTGTGTGTGTAACTTCTGGACTCAAGAGTGTCATGTTGTGTGATGATGGAGCCAGAAGCAGATGAGAGAGGAAGTGCTCACTGACGCAGCCCCCCCCCCCCTACACAGGATGTGAGGCGGACATGACAGAACACAAGGCACACTGACAGAGGATGTGCTGATCAGAGATAAGCGGGTTAGGAGGGGGTGAGTGGTAGTGCAGTCTATGGAATGATACTTATGAGGTAATGGGGCATGTTCTTAATATTATGAAAAAACATTAAGAACACCTTCCTTATATTGACTTGCCACTCCCCCTTTTGCCCTCAGAACAGCTTCAATTCGTCATGGACTGCAATGTGTCGAAAGCGTTCCACATGGATGCTGGCCCATGTTGACTCCTGGAGTGTTGCAGTTCTTGACACACGTACACAATCCATGTCTCAATTGTCTCAAGGCTTAAAAATCTTTAACCTGTCCCCCCCTTCATCTACACTGATTGAAGTGGTTTTAATAGGTGACGTCAATAAGGGACCATACTGTAGGGTTCACCTGGATTCACCTGGTCAGTCTAAGTCAGAATGTTTTGTACACTCAAGACAATTTTCCCCCAATTACTGGTAAAAGAGCTAATCTGACTGTTAAAAATACTGTTAGTGGAAAAATAGAATGAGGCTGCCTGTGTAAACGCAGCTTTAGAGAAGCAAAAACCACTCCAAGCCAATGAGTGCTAGGAGGTTTTATGTTGAGGTCCATTGCCTCATCATACACTGTTTCCCAAACAACGTTGGTTCACACGTAGAAAAACAAATAGCTGAGTTCAAATTTAAGATGACCACCAACGACTAAGGCCGCGACTCAGAGGCTGACAGAAGTACACTGACTGAAATGTCAGAAAACAGATTTTGTTTGTTAACTACATTTTATTATTTGGCAATATTGACAAAGACTGAACCGCTCTTTGTCCTCTCATACACTGATGCCACCCCCACACAATGTATCACCATCCTTTTCCAGAGGTTGGTAGAAGACTGCTCTTCATACGTTCTGACTCATGTCTGGAGCCAGATTACCTGTCCTGCATTGGGAAATACCATACTGTTGAAACAGAGTGGAAATATTGGTTGTCTACACAGGAATCGGTCAATCCCGCAAATTTTGCAGAAATATTTTGCCTTCAATTATGATGTGGTTTAATGTCTGATAAGGATGAGCCTGATGTCTAGCTCATGACAAACCCCAGGGGGATGATGAATGCTGCTATGGAGTCAGAAGCAGGAAATGCCCTGATCCTTCCCAGGAGATAAGGGAACGTTCTCAAATTTACAGCAGATTTACAGGATTAACTGTACATGGTTGGCAGTGGAGAGAGCCTATGTGTCTCTGTTCTGTTTTTATTTTCTGTCAAATATGTCAAGTCTTAACAGAAAAAGAGGGGCATGCAAAGGGAGGCTGAAAGACAGAGAGAAGGACAGGGAGAGTGAGAGAGCTCGAAAGATGGAGATACACGCAAAGTATGGCGGAAAGAGAGAAAGAGACCGTGAGAGGGAGAGCCTGAGAGAGCTTCTGCAATGGTTCACTCGCTGTGGTCTATCTCCCACGGAAACAAGGAGGTCTGGAGGCCTGTGGCAGGAAAAGGAGGATGCAGAAGTGCTGCATGTATTTAATGATAGCTCTTCTCTGTCCTGTTATGTACACTATATATACACTACAAACACAACACACACACACACTCACTCTCCCACTAGCCACAGACATCAATTAAACATCTATTCCATGTTGGTTCAATGTAATAATGTTGATTCAACCAGTGTGTGTCTTCAGCTCTCTCTCTCACACACACACACACACACACACACACACACACACACACACACACACACACACACACACACACACACACACACACACACACACACACACACACACACACACACACACACACACACACACACACACACACACACACACACACACACACACACACACACACACACAAACTCACATACACACACCACTGAGAGGATGACGTGCTGCAGCATGCCGACCACAGCCCTCAGTGACTTGACTAAGCAGCACACCATCCCAGAATCCACCACACCACAAAAGAACAGACTTACGCCACACCCACAGCACGCTACCGGGCCCCAGCAGCACTTGTCTGCCTGCCTTCACTTCTCTCTCTTGTCTCTTCAGTCCTCGTTCGTTCCTTCCTCTCTGTTTATCTGTCTGTCCATCAGGATGGCGGAGCTGGAGGGTCTGGAGGAGTTTGGGAAGTCGGATTTTGTCCTTCTGGATGAGGTGAACATGGAGCAGTTTATGGAGAATCTGAAGTTAAGGTAAGTCCTGATTGTAGAGTCTCCTCTGGTAGAGATGAGGTAGAGGGGAGGAGGAAGCAGCTGTCTGTAACACAGGGATGGAGATGAATCTGTCATGGGGACACCTACTGATGACTTTGTGGGCCCTCAAATCTTGTATATGTATCTGTTATCTCAAACTGTCTGTTTGTGTGCTTGTAGGGTTGTGATGTCACAGCTTGATATTTGAGAGCTCTGTTGTCAGAGAGTGTGTACTCATCAGCCTCACAACAATGGCAACTTTTCAGGGCCTCTCTTATAGGAGTGTTATAAAGTTTTTGTTTGTACAAGAACCACGGTGAAGAAGTTGACTTGTAGAGAACGTGAGAGAGAGAGAGAGAGAGAGAGACAGGAAAAGGAGAAGGATGAGTCATTTCTGGTTTGACTTTCCCGCCCACCTTCAGTGGTTGCGATATGAACTTGTAATGTTCAGTTAGTTGCTATCACCATAGAAACGGCCACATAAATAGATGCATTGTAAGTCAAGAATACGTCATCAACCCATTGATCAAGACCTGAGTCCAAACTCGTTTTGTTTGACTTCACACTAACGGGAACTACTTTCCTGTAAAAGCCCACCCTTTCTGATTGGTTTTCTCAGTGACGTATTCTGTTGCGTTTGAGTGAATCAGGTGACCTTTTTTTCCTCTATTTTGGGTGTGGTGTGACTGACTGCATCTGCTGCTAAATTCACCCTTCTCAGCATCTCTCCATTCCAACACTTGTCAGACAGCACATCTCGCTTTTATCTCTCAAGTTTGGTAACGTCGTGACATGCCCTTCTCTTGAGACAGTATTGAGAAACCACATAGCACCACATCTTTAGAATCCAGTGGGCGCCTAGGAGTTAGAGTAGAATATCACTCAAGAATTTACAGTGGCCAACATGTCAATTATTTATTTTATACAGCTCACAGATTCTTAGCAAATGGACACTAGTTTCATATCACTTTTCTCATCATAGTCCACAGGTGCGTTTGAGATGGCATCCTATTCCCTTTCCTATATAGTGGGTCAAAATTAGTGCACTATAGGGAATGAATAGGAAATAGGATCCTGTTTCACATGTAGCCCATGTGTTTTAGTCAGGCCTTTGCCCTAGAAGGTAAGCTAGGCAATACATGCAACAAATTCTTATTCCCTGAAGCTCCCATTCATTTGATCATGCCCTGCCTGACCAGACTTGCCCCATGGCAATGTCTGGAGAAACATTCAGGGCCACTTGATGTTAGATAGGAATTTATAAAATAAAGCTTTCCTGTAATATTGCCCATCAAGATACTATTAGGATCAGTCATTGTCACTTCCTGGTCTTAGTATACATCTAATATACACTGTAAATGACTGTTTGTGCCCATATTTGCATCACAGGTTGTTGACATTTACAGTATTTTTGGTTTAGAAGCAAATAGAGTTGATTAATGACTTCATGCATATTGTATTTTTACACATAGAAACAGACAATTCTGTGTAATTTCAGCAGAATAGGTGCCACAACAAGTCAAACCAATACCCAGGAAGATTAAACAAGGTGAAGGAAGTGACACCTCTTGTGGGTTGTCACTAATTATCACAGCCACAAAGTCATAATTATGGCTAAACTCCACCCATTAAACCTAACTCTAACTCTAACCTTAAACATAGTGCTGTTGAAACTGACTTTATGGCTGAGTTTTCTAGTGGAAACCCCTCTTGAGCCATAATTTGTACATACTTCCTGTTCTCACTTCCCACCTGTGTCACTTCCTGTCCTTTGGGGCGTGTTCCCTTGAGGGTGAGAGGTCTGACTTTAGGTGCAAAAATATGTTGTCGTTTTTATGTCAGGGTGTTTCTCTGTTAAATCGGTTATCTAATGTCTATGTAAACATCTCTCTCTCTGGTGTTGATGGGGTGGAGACTTAGATACTGACTGTTGAATGTGGTGTGGGTATTTGTAGGCTATATATAGCCTATATAAATAAGCATTGCTGTGACACAAATTATTCTGGTCCCCCTTGTTACAGTGTTATTATCACGATTTGGCTTTTTCATATCAAAATTATGTTTCTGTTGTGGACATTGATACTTGGACAGTTTTCAAGTCAGTTCAAGTATACTCAAATGCTACATGAAGACATTACATAAAAATATAAAACCATACTTAAAAAATCTACAATAAATTCAACTCTGTCTCTGTGTTTGTGTGTGTGCCTGGCAGGTTTGAGAAAGCCCGTATCTACACCTTCATAGGTGAAGTGGTGGTGTCAGTCAACCCTTACAAACAGATGGACATCTACGGTAAAGAGGCCATCGACGCGTACCGCGGCCGGGAGCTGTACGAGAACCCACCCCACCTGTATGCTGTGGCCGACGCTGCGTACAAGGCCATGAAGAGACGGGCCAAAGACACCTGCATCGTCATATCAGGTCTGTCTCAGACTCCAGTCTCCTACTCTTTTCATTCATTCATTCACTCATCCACTCATTCATTCCATCTCATGCTCCAACCATCGTCTTTTACCTAGTTTACCACAGTCCTGCTCAGCTTGTTTGACTCACACCTGGCTGGTTTCTGAGCAGGTCAGAAGGCATGGTGCATGAATACTTTTTTAACTGGCTATGTCCTGTTCATATCAAATTGAGGACAGTTTTGTTGATTGATGTAATATTTCTAAGGGCACTATCATGTGATGGAACATTCATGCCACAGTATTGCTTCCTGGCGTATACAGTAGCACCCTTTTATCAATAGTTTACTGAGGGAAGTAGAACTGAGCAGGGTCCCTAATCTATTCACAGTCTGTCCTGTTGCAGACCCCATCATGGCACTCTGTCTGTCTATGAGGTTTTCTCGTTTGAGCAAAAGTCTGTCCTCCGTCCTCTCTCCTCCATGACCCGGAAACCGATATGCGGTAGTGTGTCAATTCGGCAAACGGAAGACAGTCCTCCTCTCCTCAATAGCCTCCTTTCGGTGAGGAACCACAAGTGTACTGTATCCTACGAGTCATACACTTGTGAGTTCTTCGCGGAAGAGTTTCGAAATCTGCCACAACCCCTTTGAATCAGCTGTTGTTTTCTCGAAGGAGAAAAGAATGCACACATGCTTAAAAAACCGATATGCTACTTATCCCTTTATCTATAAAATGTCTTGCACAACTAGCTACATTTGTTTTTATCACTTTATAAAAAAAAATGGGGGATTCCACCCTGTAAATGTAATTTGCCTGATGACGTGCGATTGAAGAAGGGGAGTTTCATTTCATACCAGCGCATTTTCATCTTATTTCCCTCTCCTTGCCACCACTCCTTGATTACTTTTGATATTTTTTAAAAGGAGGCCAGAGAGGACGGAGGAGAGAGGACACAGCTAATCTAATTGAGAAAAGGCCAATGTCTACAGTTTCTGAGTGTTCTCAGTTCCTCACTTCCTCCAGGATGCTTATTGGTCTTCACTGTTGCTGCAATGGTATTTTCTTAGTTGCACTAGCTCATAATGTCCTGTTTCCTCCTCTGCAGTGTGTAGCAGGCTACTTTACGGTCATAGAAAGAGGAATAGAAACATGGTGATTGGTGACTTACAGTCAATAACTCCTTTAAGAAAATTCATGCCATAAATACACTTCAGTTTACCATGTATGATCTCACATCATAGAAGTACAAATATACTGTATGTCTACTAATATATCCCGTATCTGTGGTAAAATACACAAGTAATGTACATATACTGCTATACGTGAGTTTCTTCTTTGTTATTAATGGTCTGTGTGTCCCAGGTGAGAGTGGAGCAGGAAAGACAGAGGCTAGCAAGTACATCATGCAGTACATCGCAGCTATTACCAACCCCAGCCAGAGAGCAGAGGTCGAGAGGTGAGTCAGTGTCAAATGTCAGGGGTCAGCAAGGTGTTGGGGGACAGGAGGCTCTCCTCTCCCAGTTAAATAACTACATCTTAGACTGGGTTACAAGTTTAGTTTCTGAAAGGAACTTCAGTATATTGCATTTAGTCTTATGCATCAGGCTTCCTCCCTAACCTCAGAAGTACAATGTCTGTCTGTTGTGTCTGTCTCAATGTCATAGACACAAATTCACAATTGAAGGGTGGAAAGGACTTCCAATTCACCTCTCTCTTTTTCTCTTCCTCTCCTCTCACTCTTTGGGCAACATTGTCACCTGATACTATCAATGATGACCACCCTCTCCTCTCTTACACAGTGTGAAGAACGTTCTGCTGAAGTCAAACTGTGTGCTGGAGGCCTTCGGTAACGCCAAGACCAACCGCAACGACAACTCCAGCCGCTTCGGCAAGTACATGGACATCAACTTCAACTTCAACGGGGACCCCACCGGCGGCCATATTAACAACTACCTGCTGGAGAAGGTAAGAACAATATGATTAGATAGGAAAGAGAGAGACATACAGTGATTGGCACTTGAAGTGAGGGGAAGGACTTAACAGATAGGCGGGGAGATTTGATTGGATGGTTTGAACAGAAGTCGTATTTATAGGCCAAGTTTCCCAGACACAGATTAAGCCTTGTCCTGGACTACAAACGGAGATTGAACATGCTTTTTAGTGAAGGAATATATAATAGTGAGGGAATATACTTAATATGTGTCTGTGTCCATAGTCTTTTGAAAAGTTATCCACTTTCTGGTCTTCATTTTGTGGTGGAACATATATGTTTGATAAAGGTGGTGAAGCAGAGAGAGGTGAGAGAGTGGGTCCGTGAATAGAAATGCCTGTGAATTACACCCTGTTCTGTTCTGGTTCTGTTGAATGATAATGAAGGGCTCGCCTGGGGGCATGATGAGATAGGTTGCTGTTTTTAATCCTTTCTATGAGCCAGCCTATCACACCATCTGACACAGTGGGGCTGTGTGAACGACGGTGTCATCCATTCTCACTGCACAGATGCAACCTTTACTAACTGTGGATCAGTGAACTGTCTGAACCCTGTTCTCCCGTCTTGTATTGGGAGTTCTGTGGTTGGTTAAACTTGCTGCATGTGTGTATGTGTTTGTGTGTGTATTCATGGACTTTTCTCTGTTCTCACATGCAAAGTCAAGGGTTGTTCAGCAGCAGGGAGGGGAGAGGAACTTCCACTCCTTCTATCAGGTAAATATTGATCTTTACTGGTCAAACGTATGCACGCATGACTGTAAGACACTTTGGATAAAAGCGTCTGCTAAATGGCATATATTGTTAAAATAAAGTCATAAGTATGATTAATAATGGCTTAATGCTGTTTGGATCAGGACATGTTTGGCTGGATCTGTCACGCATAGTTGTAATAGGTGGCAGGGAAGTCAGGCGCAGGAGAGTCAAATGGAGTGTAAATATGGAGTCTTTTAATAAAGTTCCAAGAGTATGCTCCATAACAATAAATGTACAAACAAACAAAACATGGGTACGAGGACCCGACGCGCACCTATACAAACAATCACACTACACTGACAACAAATCAATCTCTGACAAAGACATGAGGGGAAACAGAGGGTTAATACACAACAGGTAATGAATGGGATAGAAAACAGGTGTGTGGGAAGACAAGACAAAACCAATGGAAAATGAAAAAAGGATCAATGATGGCTAGAAGACCGGTGACGTCGAACGCCGAGCACCGCCCGAACAAGGAGAGGCAACGACTTCGGCAGAAGTCGTGACAGGATCAGGAAAGGAACACGTTGAAAATGCTATTTTAATTCGTTCTATTACAGATTCATCATTTGTAATGAATGTTTCCACATTTTCCCAATTCAACTTCTGTACTGTACTGTGTGTGTGTGTGTGTGTGTGTGTGTGTGTGTGTGTGTGTGTGTGTGTGTGTGTGTGTGTGTGTGTGTGTGTGTGTGTGTGTGTGTGTGTGTGTGTGTGTGTGTGTGTGTGTGTGTGTGTGTGTGTGTGTGTGTGTGTGTGTGTGTGTATTTCCACAGTTACTGCGTGGAGGTTCAGAGGAAATGCTGGGGTCACTTCACCTCCAGAAGGATCCTGTCAACTATGTGTACACCAGAGAAGGAGCTGCCTCCACTGTGAGTTCTCCTTCACTCTTCTACAGTAGTTCCACAACCTTACCATGACATTGGTTGCTGGACAAAATGCATAGACACTCAACACTAATTTGTGAATACAGTGTTTCCACCTGTCTCTAAGAAAGGAAAGCAACGTAAAGTAAAGTAGCATAACGTTACATTACCTAGGGTAAGGTAGCGTAAAGTAGAATAACATTAAATAGCCCAGGATAAAGTAAAGTAAAGTAACGTAAAGTAAAGTAGAATAACAATAAATAACCTAGGGTAAAGTAACGTCAAGTAGAATAACATTCAATAGCCTAGGGTAAAGTAACGTAAAGTAGAATAACATTAAATAACCTAGGGTAAAGTAACGTCAAGTAGAATAACATTCAATAGCCTAGGGTAAAGTAACGTAAAGTAGAATAACATTAAATAACCTAGGGTAAAGTAAAGTAACGTAAAGTAGAATAACATTAAATAGCCTAGGGTAAAGTAACGTCAAGTAGAATAACATTAAATAACCTAGGGTAAAGTAAAGTAACGTAAAGTAGAATAACATTAAATAACCTAGGGTAAAGTAAAGTAAAGTAAAGTAGAATAACATTAAATAACCTAGGGTAAAGTAATGTAAAGTAGAATAACATTAAATAACCTAGGGTAAAGTAAAGTAACGTAAAGT
Organism: Oncorhynchus gorbuscha; assembly: GCF_021184085.1. Taxonomy (NCBI): domain Eukaryota; kingdom Metazoa; phylum Chordata; class Actinopteri; order Salmoniformes; family Salmonidae; genus Oncorhynchus; species Oncorhynchus gorbuscha. Next base: position 25,187,174 of record NC_060181.1, on the reverse strand, counting down.
AGAATAACATTAAATAGCCTAGGGTAAAGTAAAGTAACGTAAAGTAGAATAACATTAAATAACCTAGGGTAAAGTAAAGTAACGTAAAGTAGAATAACATTAATTAACCTAGGGTAAAGTAACGCAAAGTAGAATAACATTAAATAGCCTAGGGTAAAGTAACGTAAAGTAGAATAACATTAAATAGCCTAGGGTAAAGTAACGTAAAGTAGAATAACATTAAATAACCTAGGGTAAAGTAACGTCAAGTAGAATAACATTAAATAGCCTAGGGTAAAGTAACGTAAAGTAGAATAACATTAAATAACCTAGGGTAAAGTAAAGTAACGTAAAGTAGAATAACATTAAATAACCTAGGGTAAAGTAACGTCAAGTAGAATAACATTAAATAACCTAGGGTAAAGTAAAGTAACGTAAAGTAGAATAACATTAAATAGCCTAGGGTAGAGTAAAGTAACGTAAAGTAGAATAACATTAAATAGCCTAGGGTAAAGTAACGTAAAGTAAAGTAGTATAACATTAAATAACCTAGGGTAAAGTAAAGTAACGTAAAGTAGAATAACATTAAATAACCTAGGGTAAAGTAAAGTAACGTAAAGTAGAATAACATTAAATAACCTAGGGTAAAGTAATGTAAAGTAGAATAACATTAAATAACCTAGGGTAAAGTCAAGTAACGTAAAGTAGAATAACATTAAATAGCCTAGGGTAAAGTAAAGTAACATAAAGTAGAATAACATTAAATAACCTAGGGTAAAGTAAAGTAACGTAAAGTAGAATAACATTAAATAACCTAGGGTAAAGTAACGTAAAGTAGAATAACATTAAATAGCCTAGGGTAAAGTAACGTAAAGTAGAATAACATTAAATAACCTAGGGTAAAGTAACGTCAAGTAGAATAACATTAAATAGTCTAGGGTAAAGTAACGTAAAGTAGAATAACATTAAATAACCTAGGGTAAAGTAAAGTAACGTAAAGTAGAATAACATTAAATAACCTAGGGTAAAGTAACGTCAAGTAGAATAACATTAAATAACCTAGGGTAAAGTAAAGTAACGTAAAGTAGAATAACATTAAATAGCCTAGGGTAGAGTAAAGTAACGTAAAGTAGAATAACATTAAATAACCTAGGGTAAAGTAAAGTAACGTAAAGTAGAATAACATTAAATAACCTAGGGTAAAGTAAAGTAAGGTAAAGTAAAGTAGAGTAACATTAAATAACCTAGGGTAAAGTAAAGTAATGTAAAGTAAAGTAGAGTAACATTAAATAGCCTAGGGTAAAGTAAAGTAATGTAAAGTAAAGTAGAGTAACATTAAATAACCTAGGGTAAAGTAAAGTAACGTAAAGTAAAGTAGAGTAACATTAAATAGCCTAGGGTAAAGTAAAGTAATGTAAAGTAAAGTAGAGTAACATTAAATAGCCAAGGGTAAAGTAAAGTAATGTAAAGTAAAGTAGAGTAACATTAAATAACCTAGGGTAAAGTAAAGTAACGTAAAGTAAAGTAGAGTAACATTAAATAACCTAGGGTAAAGTAACGTAAAGTAAAGTAGAGTAACATTAAATAGCCTAGGGTAAAGTAAAGTAATGTAAAGTAAAGTAGAGTAACATTAAATAGCCTAGGTTAAAGTAAAGTAATGTAAAGTAGAATAACATTAAATAACCTAGGGTAAAGTAAAGTAACATAAAGTAGAATAACATTAAATAACCTAGGGTAAAGTAAAGTAACGTAAAGTAAAGTAGAGTAACATTAAATAGCCTAGGTTAAAGTAAAGTAATGTAAAGTAAAGTAGTATAACATTAAATAACCTAGGGTAAAGTAAAGTAACGTAAAGTAAAGTAGAGTAACATTAAATAGCCTAGGTTAAAGTAAAGTAATGTAATGTAAAGTAGAATAACATTAAATAGCCTATGGTAAAGTAAAGTAACGTAAAGTAAAGTAGAGTAACATTAAATAGCCTAGGTTAAAGTAAAGTAATGTAAAGTAAAGTAGAATAACATTAAATAACCTAGGGTAAAGTAACATAAAGTAAAGTACAATAATGTTAAATAATCTAGGGCAAAGTAAAGTAACGTAAAGTAAAGTAGATTAACATTAAATAACTTAGGGCAAAGTAAAGTAAAGTAGAATAACGTTAAATAACCTAGGGTGGAGTAACGTAAAGTAGAATAACATTAGGGTTAGGGTTAGGGTTAGTAGGGTAAAGTAGAATAATGTTAAATAACCTAGGGTACAGTAACATAAAGTAAGGGAACCTAATGTAAAGTTAAGTAAAGAGAAGCAAATACTGTTCTGTAGTCTGTAATTTACCTCTCTCTTTCTCTGTAGACATCCAACAATGACCGGTCTAATCACAGGGCTGTGCTGAGTGCCTTGCAGGTGATTGGCTTCTCAGAGGAGGAGATCGACTCCATCTACAGGATCCTGGGGACCATCCTCATCCTGGTTGGTTGTATTCAGGATATTCTTGGTCACATTTCTATTGGCCATACATACCAAATGATACCTGAATGGTCCAACGCAACTATAACACTGTATCATGTTGGTTACTTACATTATTGGTGCCCATCTCTAAACTAAGAGCTAGTGTTAATGGTTCAGTGCAGTAAAACTTAGCATGCTTGACAGAGATTTATTAGATTCATTAGGATCCCCATTAACCAACGCTAATGGAAACAGCTAGTCTTACTGGGGTCAGACACAACGAAAAAGACATTACAGACAAAATACTGTACTTTACAATTGACATACATTTAAAAACATTAACATGTAGTGTGTGTGTGTGTGTGTGTGTGTGTGTGTGTGTGTGTGTGTGTGTGTGTGTGTGTGTGTGTGTGTGTGTGTGTGTGTGTGTGTGTGTGTGTGTGTGTGTGTGTGTGTGTGTGTGTGTGTGTGTGTGTGTGTGTGTGCGTGTGTGTGTGAGTGTGTGCATCTATCAGTTACACATACATGTCAGTTGATACACAGATAAAGGAACATTTAATATCCTGGTTGGATATCCATATTACTTCTTAGTGCATATTTTGCAATTTACTTGCGAGATAAAGTTCAACCCTGTGATCTATGATTTATACCAAATCCAGTTTTATAATACCAGGATCATGAACTGTGTTTCTGCCACTCCCCAGGGCAACCTGCAGTTTGAGACAGACAGTGAGAGTGTCCAGGTGGTGGGTTCGGAGACTGTGAGTCACATCGCTGGGCTGACCACCACAGAGCCAGACAACGTGACTAAGAGCCTGCTGTACCGCACTGTGGCCACTGGGGGCGGAGAGGTCATAGAGAAGGGACACACTGAAAAGGAGGCCTGCTTTGGCCGGGACGCTTTTGCCAAGGTACTGGGCTGGTCACTATTAGCACAGCAAGACTTGTCTTCATAAATGACAAATCCCATCAATGTTGACTCATTATTGTGTACTGCATAATCTCTGTCTTTTGTTCTCTCTCTCTCTCTCTCTCTCTCTCTCTCTCTCTCTCTTTTGTTCTCTCTCTTTCTGTCTCTCTCTCACTCTTTCTCTCTCTCACTCGTTCTCTCTCTTTCTTTCTATCTCTCACTCTTTCTCTGTCTTTTTCTCTCTCTCTCTCTCTCTCTCTCTCTCTCTCTCTCTCTCTCTCTCTCTCTCTCTCTCTCTCTCTCTCTCTCTCTCTCTCTCTCTCTCTCTCTCTCTTTCGCTCTTTCTCTCTCAATCTCTCTTTCTCTCTCTCTCTCTCTCTTTTTTTCTCTCTCCTGCTCTATGTTGGTTAGGCTCTCTATGAGAGATTGTTTTGTTGGATTGTGGCTCGTATCAATGCTGTTATTGAGGTGAAAGACTACAACCCAGTGCTCCATGGGAAAAACACAGTCATCGGAGTGCTGGATATTTACGGCTTTGAAATCTTCGACAACAACAGGTTAGACTCTCCAATAGTATCTATCTACCTTCTCCTCCCTGTCCATGTATTTACAATCTTGTGAGTTATCAGGATGGTGGATCAACCTTGTATTTGACCAGATGGATATATCTTGATATAAATATTTCTCACAATATCTATAATTTCAAACTTTTTGAAACCTCTCTGAAGATTGTATTTATTCAAAATGTATGGTAGTCATGGTGATCTGTCCATGTTGAAACCTGTGTTTCTGTGTTGTCGTCGGGCAGCTTTGAACAGTTCTGTATTAACTACTGTAATGAGAAGCTGCAGCAGCTCTTCATCGAGCTGATCCTTCGCCAGGAACAAGACGAGTACCAGAGAGAGGGTATCACCTGGCAGCATGTGAGACACACACGTGCACGAGGACTAACACAAACACATGCCCACACAGATGCGCATGCACGCAGAAACACACTTTCTTTATTTTTTTCCTTCTTTCTTTCTTTCTCTCTCTATCTCTCTCTTGTTTCTCTCTCTCTCCACAAACACACTCCCATAAGCAACACATGCAGTATTCAGAAGCCTACATTTAACAGTTCCTTTCCCCCTGTGTGTTTCCAGATTGACTACTTTAACAACCAGATAATCGTGGACCTTGTGGAACAGCCCCATAAGGGCATCATCTCTGTGTTGGACGAGGCCTGTCTCACTGTGGGCAAGGTGACAGACACCATCTGCCTGGAGAGCATGGATGCTAAGCTGGGACAACACCCTCACTACACCTCCCGCAAGGTGGGTCAGACGAGCAACGCTGCCTTCAATAGAATAAACTATATTCTATTCTATGTTATTCTCTTCTATTCTAATCTATTCTATGTTATTCTCTTCTAATCTAGTCTATTTTATTCTCCCAGGCCATACTTCGAACACAAATACCTCAACATTTCCTCTCTACAGCTCCTATAACCATGTCCCTATAACCATAAAATAGTAATTCCTTCTGCAACTTACACTAAAAACCCACAATGTGAATTATGCTGAAGTACCCCAATCCTTCCTCTACCTCACTGAATATGTCTTCTCTCCATTACTGTCTTCATTATACTGCAACACTCCCATCAGGACCCCATTGACGGTTTAAGAATGGCTTTAACACCCCACTGGTGTGATATTGTTAGTGCAGTTACACTGGATGGTCAATAGAGAGCAGGGGTATCCATCCCACTATTTGCACTCTGTTGTGGTTTCGTTATACTTCAGAAGGCAGCTACATTCCATGGAGACCATCGAGACAGACAGTAGCATCCAATAATAGTGGGTCTAAATACTCCACTTCCAACTACTGTAAGATGTCTTGATCTCTTGAAGAGATCTATGTGAGAGACATACGAGAGGTGTAAGAGATGATTGTATCCCCCTCGGCCAGCCTATATTACAGAGGGTAACTGTGATGATGATGATGAGGATGATGGTGATGATGATAAGGATGATGTTGACGATGGTGATGAGGAGGTTGATGATGATGATAATGGTGATGATGATGGTCACAATGGTGATGACGGTGATGATGATGGTCACAATGACAATGATGGTGATGATAGTGATGATGAAGGTGATGGTGATGATGATGATGATGATGATGATGATGATGATGATGATGATGATGATGATGATGATGATGATGATGATGATGATGATGATGGGGATACTATCGCCCTTGTAGCTCACCCCATCAGACAAGACCATGGAGTTCCACAGAGACTTCCGTATCCGCCACTATGCTGGGGACGTCACGTGAGTCACATACTTGTATTTGCTGTAAAGTCACATGCTCTATTCTCCTTCATCCCTTTTGGCCATCCTGCTGTGTTCTCTCTGAAAAATGAAGTTCATTTAATCGGCTTGCCTTAAGGTTCCATGACTTTGTCCACACAGGGCATCTGAACACACAAAATACATTTGGATGATTTTCAATACATTTGGGGTGTTTTATTTAACTTTTGTACACATGTAGTGTTCCCAGTGAAACATGACCGGTCATTAGAAATGAATGGGTTGAGACTACTATTAGTGTATTAAATTGAGTTCAGGCACATGCCCATTCATCAGATGAACACACTTCCTCTCCACATGCATGTGTGTTTGAGCACACACACACACACACACACACACACACACACACACACACACACACACACACACACACACACACACACACACACACACACACACACACACGCACACACGCACGCACGCACGCACGCACGCACGCACGCACGCACACACACACACACACACACACACACACACCCCTCTCTCCCCTTCTTGGCTTCCATGGCAACCCCCACGGGAACCTTTCCCCAATAGAATCTTTCCTCCATCCAATGTCCATCCAATGTTTGCATTCTCACAAACAATCGCAACATTGTTTCAATAATATATAGAACTTTTCTCGCAGCTCTAGTATATACAGCTTTTTTAAGGCCTTGCTCACAATTCGTTCTGTGGGAGCACAATGACCAAACGATATACTGTATGTGAGGCTCTCGATCATGACTTTGATCATGACACTGGTGAGGAGGAGAGAGGCCAGGAAACTGACAGTGAAGATGCATTAGAGGTGAAAGTGGTGTGTGATAAATAGCACAATATGTTCATCTGAGTATTTGTTATAGACAAAATAATACATACATTATGCTCAGGTCAATAAATAGCAAGAACTTAAGTTGATAAAAATATCTAACACAACATTAGGTGATAATATATGTATTATTATGGATTTATAATTAGCCATAATGGGGCGTTCATTTTGAACCGGGAACACAGAATTAATTAACATGAAACGAACACAACAGGTGGGTTACGGCTGACTCAGCCTGCACTTAAACCACAACCATGACAGGAAACTATGGTGGTTCAACAGGTGAAATGTCATGATGATGTAATACAGGAAAGGTCATAGGTTATAGGACCTATAAGATTCATGTTGATTGGATGAAAAGTCAATGGCAGAGTAGCTAAATGGAGTCAAGCCAATACTAGCGCCAAGCCATTAGCGACTTGGCACTAGTATTGTGGGACCTACAGTAAAACATTTGAAATAGAAGGACATCGTCTTGTTGAGGGAGGGAGAGAGGAAGGGAGGGACGAGGGAGGGAGAGAGAGAGAGAGAGAGAGAGAGAGGAAGGAGGGAGGGATGAGGGAGGGAGGGAGGGAGGTAGGAGAGAACAGTGAGGGAGTAGACCAGACTGTTATCCAGTACCAGGGTCTTTCATAGGTTAACACTGTGGGTTTATCTAGTACCAGCGTATTTCATTGGCTAACACTGGTTTTTTTCAAGTACAAGGGTCTGTCATTGGTTAAAACTGGGGGTTTATCCACTACTAGGGTCTTCCATTGGCTAACACTGAGGGTTTATCCAGTACCAAGGTCTTCCATTGGCTAACACTGGGGTTTATTCAGTAAAACGGTCTTCCATTGGCTTACAGTGGGTTTGAAGGGTCTACATTGCCCTCAATTTTAGAAATAGTAGGGCATCAAAGGAGCCAGGGAGGGAAAGAGGAAAGGATAGAGAGGGAGGGAGGCTTAGAGAGAGGAAGGATGGGAGAGAGAGCGAGAGAGAACCAGACTATTTCCCCTTAGAAAGTCTCGAGCAGTATTAATAAGGGAGAAGTCGAGTGGAGTGCCAAGTACATGTGACGAGAAATGACAGTCAGGGAATCCAGGTTAACATGATGTATAACATGACTTCAACACTGAGCAATTAGGCCATGTTTGGTTTACATTCATCCATCCCTGAATCCCCAGCTGGCTCACACATCACAGTCATGCCTTTTAGTGCACAACATGCTAGTGTACTAGTCTTCCCCTGCATCTGAAATGACACCTTATTCCCTATATAGGGCATTATTTTTGAGCAGGGCTCTGGTCCAAGGTAGTGCGATATATAGTTAAAAGGATTAGACGTTGTTCCAGTACGACAGGGCTCCTGGGCGGCCAAGATGGAAGGCTCTCCTTGTCACTGTGTTGTCCTCGTCTGTCTGTCACTCTGTCACAGCCAGGACCCAGGGGAGAGCCTGCCTCAGCCTAGCTGTCATCCCCCGTGAGGTCCCTACACCTCTCCCCTGTGACTGCAACAGACCCCCCCCCAACCTATCCCATCCCCTGCTCCTGCTAAATATACCCTGCCACCCCCCCATGTCACAACGCCACCCCTCCCATCCCACGCCCCTCCAGCACTGACCTACTTTGCTCCACCCTCTCCCTCCTGACTTTTCTCACTCCGTCTCTCTTTCTCTTCCTCTCTGTCTTCTTCTCTCTGTCTTACCGCTATCATCTGTATCCTACAGCCATACCTTTCCATCTCATTGCCCTATAGTGTTGCTGACTCCTCAAACCCGTCCTAACTCTAGATACTATTGAACTTCATGCTATAGCTTAGCCTTTATATTTTAGCCATGGCCTTTAGCACTTCACTCTCAGTCTCTCACCACTATAAACCTTTGCTTTGTATAACCATATATTTCCATACTGTTTTACTGCACACAATGTACCTCCACCCCATATGCTACCCTCCACCTTCAAACCTACACTGAACTAAAATATAAACGCAACATGTACATAATTCATGAGCTGAAATAAAAGATCACAGAAATGTTCCATATGCACAAAAAGCTTATTTCTCTTAATAAATAAAAGGCCACTTTAAAATGTGCAGTTCTGTCACACAACACAATGCCACAGATCATGTCTCAAGTTTTGAGGGAGCGTGCAATTGGCATGTTGACTGCAGGAATTCCCAACAGAGCTGTTACCAGAGAATTTAATGTTAATTTCTCGACCATAAGCCGCCTCCAATGTCGTTTTAGAGAATTTGGCAGTACATCCAACCTGTCTGTAATAAAGCCCTTTTGTGAGGAAAAACTCATTCTGATTGGCTGGGCCTGGCTCCCCGGTAAGTGGGCCTGGCTCCCCAGTATGTGGGCCTGGCTCCCCAGTAGGTGGACCTGGCTCCCAAGTGGGTGGGCCCATGCCCTCCCAGGCCCAGTCATGTGAAATCCATAGATTAGGCCCTAATGAATGTGTTTAAATGGACTGATTTCCACCTATGAACAGTAACTCAGTAAAATCTTTGATATTGTTGCATGTTGCATTTATATTTTTGGAAACACTTGAGTAAATGAGGGATACAAAGTATATTGTTGTTGTTGCCCAATGCCCTATTAAAACACTTTATGTTGGTGTTTCCTTCATTTTGGCAGTTACCTGTACAATACAGTATATACCAGGGTTTCCCAAACTCAGTCCTCGGGACCTCAAGGGGTGCACGTTTTGGTTTTTGCCCTAACACTACACAGTTAACTCATATCAACTAATTATCAAGCTTTGATCATCAGAATCAGCTCTGTAGTGTTAGGGGAAAACAGAGAGTTTGGGAAATGCTCATATATACCCTGAATCATCCTTCATCTTCTGGATAGCAGCTTTTCCTCCCTGTGTCATCCTGTCTGTCCTGTCCTTGTAGCATCTGCCCTGGCCCTGTATGTGTCTGCCTTCCAAATGGCATCCTATTCCCTACGTAGGGCTTTACTTCTGACCAGCGCCTGGTCAAAAGTAGTGCACTATATAGGGAATAGGGTTTCATTTGGAACACATGGTGTGTTCTTCTCTCTAGAGAGGTTCCTGGAATCCGGTCAGGTGGTGTTGACACAACAACACACACACACACACACACACACACACACACACACACACACACACACACACACACACACACACACACACACACACACACACACACACACACACACACACACACACACACACACACACACACACACACACACACACACACACACACACACACACACACACACACACACACACACACACAGAGCCTCCATCAGCCTCAGGAGCACATCTGTCATACTAACACAAGCTCTTCATCTGCCTCTCTGTCCAGATGTGACAGCCATGGAGAGACAGAACATTCTTTCACAGTGCCATATCTGTGTGTGGCAGGGGTGTGTCTGTGTGTGTTTGAAAAAGAGAGTGAGAGAGCCAGTTCTTGTGTATGCATGAGTATGTACCTGCATGAGTATGTACCTGCATGAGTATGTACCTGCACGCTTGTGTGTGTTTGAGAGAGAGAGTTCTTGTGTATGCATGAGCTTGTGTGTGTGTGTGTGTGTGTGTGTGTGTGTGTGTGTGTGTGTGTGTGTGTGTGTGTGTGTGTGTGTGTGTGTGTGTGTGTGTGTGTGTGTGTGTGTGTGTGTGTGTGTGTGTGTGTGTGTGTGTGTGTGTGTGTATTTAAGGGTTTAGCCTTTCACATCTGGGTCTCTAATCCAGTGAAGCATCATGCCACGAGATATCACTTCGGCGAAGTTTCAACTCAATTTACCTCATTTAGTTCTAAACAATTAATACAGTTAATTCATTGTTCTATTTTCTATTTAATGTAATCAGGTTGCCCCATGCACACATATTGTGTATTTTTTAATAGTAACTAGTACCACAAAGTGGTGCATAATATCATAAAACATGTTGTTGATGTGGTTCAACTCAGTTTTTATCCCCTCCTGTTTCTTAAATGTAAGCTCTCGGGGAGTTTACTCAATCCACTCAATCCACTAAGCTCCGTAACTATTATTATAAGCTTCTGCCTGAGGACTCCTTGACTCACTTAAGAGAGTACTGTTCTATTTGTGTAGAAGGGATTGCACTAGTAATATAGCATACATTCTCAATGGCACCCTATTCCCCATGTAGTGCAGCACTTTTGACTAGAACCCTACGTGCCCTTGTATAGTACTAAGGTAATAGGGTGCCATTAGAGATCCATCATAGTCTCCCATTAGGAAAGAGTTTAGGACTGACTCGAATGTACAGTCTGTGTTACTTCACTTATGTTTGCAGTGTCAGAACTCATGTACTGTCATTTTTATAGCACCTTTCAGGCTTTTCTCGACTTGTCACTTCAATTAGTGTTCTTGCGAGGGGGGGGGGGGGGTCTCTTGTACATTTTAGGCTGTGTTAGTTTCTATAACCTCTGTCTGTCTCTCTCTCTATTTCAGATATTCTGTCGAGGGCTTTTTGGACAAGAACAAGGACCCACTCTTCCAAGATTTCAAGCGGCTCATGTATAACAGGTGTCTTCTCTGCACACACGTTTTACAGGATGATAAAGTTCTGGAAAAATGTGTTCCTGTTACCCTGCTTCTCTTGCTCCTCTTCTCTCCTAGACTACTTAATCCTATCCTTACAGTACCCTCTGCTCTCCTCTTCTCTCCTAGACTACTTAATCCTGTCCTTACAGTACCCTCTGCTCTCCTCTTCTCTCCTAGACTACTTAATCCTGTCCTTACAGTACCCTCTGCTCTCCTCTTCTCTCCTAGACTACTTAATCCTGTCCTTACAGTACCCTCTGCTCTCCTCTTCTCTCCTAGACTACTTAATCCTGTCCTTACAGTACCCTCTGCTCTCCTCTTCTCTCCTAGACTAACTTAAGTACCCTCTGTAGACTACTTAATACAGTACCCTCTGCTCTCCTCTTCTCTCAAAGACTACTTAATCCTGTCCTTACAGTACCCTCTGCTCTCCTCTTCTCTCCTAGACTACTTAATCCTTACAGTACCCTCTGCTCTCCTCTTCTCTCCTAGACTACTTAATCCTTACAGTACCCTCTGCTCTCCTCTTCTCTCCTAGACTACTTAATCCTATCCTTACAGTACAGACTACTTAATCCTGTCCTTACAGTACCCTCTGCTCTCCTCTTCTCTACTAGACTACTTCATCCTATCCTTACAGTACCCTCTGCTCTCCTCTTGTCTCCTAGACTACTTAATCCTGTCCTTACAGTACCCTCTGCTCTCCTCTTGTCTCCTAGACTACTTAATCCTGTCCTTACAGTACCCTCTGCTCTCCTCTTCTCTACTAGACTACTTCATCCTATCCTTACAGTACCCTCTGCTCTCCTCTTGTCTCCTAGACTACTTAATCATGTCCTTACAGTACCCTCTGCCCTCCTCTTCTCTACTAGACTACTTCATCCTATCCTTACAGTACCCTCTGCTCTCCTCTTGTCTCCTAGACTACTTAATCCTGTCCTTACAGTACCCTCTGCTCTCATCTTCTCTCCTAGACTACTTAATCCTGTCCTTACAGTACCCTCTGCTCTCCTCTTCTCTCCTAGACTACTTAATCCTTACAGTACCCTCTGCTCTCCTCTTCTCTCAAAGACTACTTAATCCTGTCCTTACAGTACCCTCTGCTCTCCTCTTCTCTACTAGACTACTTCATCCTATCCTTACAGTACCCTCTGCTCTCCTCTTGTCTCCTAGACTACTTAATCCTGTCCTTACAGTACCCTCTGCTCTCCTCTTGTCTCCTAGACTACTTAATCCTGTCCTTACAGTACTTAATCCTGTCCTTATAGTACCCTCTGCTCTCCTCTTCTCTCCTAGACTACTTAGACTACTCTCATAGACCTTAATCATGTCCTTACAGTACCCTCTGCTCTCTCTTCTTAGACTACTTCATCTCCTAGACTGTCTCCTAATCTTGTCCTTACAGTACCCTCTGCTCTCCTCTTCTCTCCTAGACTACTTAATCCTGTCCTTACAGTACCCTCTGCTCTCCTCTCCTAGACTACTTAATCCTATCCTTACAGTACCCTCTGCTCTCCTCTTCTCTCCTAGACTAATCCTGTCCTTACAGTACCCCTGCTCTCTTCTCTCCTAGACTACTTCAATCCTGTCCCTACCCTCTGCTCTCCTCTTCTCTCCTAGACTACTTAATCCTGTCCTTACAGTACCCTCTGCTCTCATCTTCTCTCCTAGACTACTTAATCCTGTCCTTACAGTACCCTCTGCTCTCATCTTCTCTCCTAGACTACTTAATCCTGTCCTTACAGTACCCTCTGCTCTCTCCTCTCCTAGACTACTTCATCCTGCTCTCTTCTCTCCTCCTTACAGTACCCTCTGCTCTCCTCTCTCTCCTAGACTACTTAATCCTATCCTTACAGTACCCTCTGCTCTCCTCTTCTCTCCTAGACTACTTAATCCTGTCCTTACAGTACCCTCTGCTCTCCTCTTCTCTCCTAGACTACTTAATCCTGTCCTTACAGTACCCTCTGCTCTCCTCTTCTCTCCTAGACTACTTCATCCTGTCCTTACAGTACCCTCTGCTCTCCTCTTCTCTCCTAGACTACTTAATCCTGTCCTTACAGTACCCTCTGCTCTCCTCTTCTCTCCTAGACTACTTAATCCTTACAGTACCCTCTGCTCTCCTCTTCTCTCCTAGACTACTTAATCCTGTCCTTACAGTACCCTCTGCTCTCCTCTTCTCTCCTAGACTACTTAATCCTGTCCTTACAGTACCCTCTGCTCTCCTCTTCTCTCCTAGACTACTTCATCCTATCCTTATAGTACCCTCTGTTCTCCTCTTCTCTCCTAGACTACTTAATCCTGTCCTTATAGTACCCTCTGCTCTCCTCTTCTCTCCCAGACTACTTAATCCTGTCCTTACAGTACCCTCTGCTCTCATCTTCTCTCCTAGACTACTTAATCCTGTCCTTACAGTACCCTCTGCTCTCCTCTTCTCTCCTAGACTACTTCATCCTATCCTTACAGTACCCTCTGCTCTCCTCTTCTCTCCTAGACTACTTCATCCTATCCTTACAGTACCCTCTGCTCTCCTCTTCTCTCCTAGACTACTTAATCCATCCTTACAGTACCCTCTGCTCTCCTCTCCTCTCCTAGACTACTTCATCCTGTCCTTACAGTACCCTCTGCTCTCCTCTTCTCTCCTAGACTACTTCATCCTATCCTTACAGTACCCTCTGTTCTCCTCTTCTCCTAGACTACTTCATCCTATCCTTACAGTACCCTCTGTTCTCCTCTCTCTCTCCTAGACTACTTCATCCTATCCTTACAGTACCCTCTGCTCTCCTCTTCTCTCTAGACTACTTCATCCTATCCTTACAGTACCCTCTGCTCTCCTCTTCTCTCCTAGACTACTTAATCCTGTCCTTACAGTACCCTCTGCTCTCCTCTTCTCTCCTAGACTACTTAATCCTGTCCTTACAGTACCCTCTGCTCTCCTCTTCTCTCCTAGACTACTTAATCCTTACAGTACCCTCTGCTCTCCTCTCCTCTCCTAGACTACTTAATCCTGTCCTTACAGTACCCTCTGCTCTCCTCTCTCCTCTTCTCTCCTAGACTACTTCATCCTATCCTTACAGTACCCTCTGCTCTCCTCTTCTCTCCTAGACTACTTAATCCTATCCTTACAGTACCCTCTGCTCTCCTCTTCTCTCCTAGACTACTTAATCCTGTCCTTACAGTACCCTCTGCTCTCCTCTTCTCTCCTAGACTACTTAATCCTATCCTCTACAGTACCCTCTGTACCCTCTGTTCTCCTCTTCTCTCCTAGACTACTTATCCTATCCTTACAGTACCCTCTGTTCTCCTCTTCTCTCCTAGACTACTTCATCCTATCCTACAGTACCCTCTGTTCTCCTCTTCTCTCCTAGACTACTTAATCCTATTACAGTACCCTCTGTTCTCCTCTTCTCTCCTAGACTACTTCATCCTATCCTTACAGTACCCTCTGTTCTCCTCTTCTTCTCTCCTAGACTACTTAATCCTATCCTTACAGTACCCTCTGTTCTCCTCTTCTCTCCTAGACTACTTAATCCTGTCCTTACAGTACCCTCTGCTCTCCTCTTCTCTCCTAGACTACTTAATCCTATCCTTACAGTACCCTCTGCTCTCCTCTTCTCTCCTAGACTACTTAATCCTTACAGTACCCTCTGCTCTCCTCTTCTCTCCTAGACTACTTAATCATATCCTTACAGTACCCTCTGCCCTCCTCTTCTCTCCTAGACTACTTCATCCTATCCTTACAGTACCCTCTGCTCTCATCATCTCTCCTAGACTACTTCATCCTGTCCTTACAGTACCCTCTGCTCTCCTCTTCTCTCCTAGACTACTTAATCCTTACAGTACCCTCTGCCCTCCTCTTCTCTCCTAGACTACTTCATCCTATCCTTACAGTACCCTCTGCTCTCATCTTCTCTCCAAGACTACTTCATCCTGTCCTTACAGTACCCTCTGCTCTCCTCTTCTCTCCTAGACTACTTCCTCCTATCCTTGCAGTACCCTCTGCTCTCCTCTTCTCTCCTAGACTACTTAATCCTGTCCTTACAGTACCCTCTGCTCTCCTCTTCTCTCCTAGACTACTTAATCCTTACAGTACCCTCTGCTCTCATCTTCTCTCCTAGACTACTTAATCCTATCCTTACAGTACCCTCTGCTCTCCTCTTCTCTCCTAGACTACTTCCTCCTATCCCTGCAGTACCCTCTGCTCTCCTCTTCTCTCCTAGACTACTTAATCCTTACAGTACCCTCTGCCCTCCTCTTCTCTCCTAGACTACTTCATCCTTACAGTACCCTCTGCTCTCCTCTCCACTCCTAGACTACTTCATCCTGTCCTTACAGTACCCTCTGCTCTCCTCTTCTCTCCTAGACTACTTCATCCTATCCTTACAGTACCCTCTGTTCTCCTCTTCTCTCCTAGACTACTTCATCCTATCCTTACAGTACCCTCTGCTCTCATCTTCTCTCCTAGACTACTTAATCCTGTCCTTACAGTACCCTCTGCTCTCCTCTTCTCTCCTAGACTACTTAATCCTTACAGTACCCTCTGCTCTCCTCTCCTCTCCTAGACTACTTAATCCTGTCCTTACAGTACCCTCTGCTCTCCTCTTCTCTCCTAGACTACTTCATCCTATCCTTATAGTACCCTCTGCTCTCCTCTTCTCTCCTAGACTACTTAATCATATCCTTACAGTACCCTCTGCTCTCCTCTTCTCTCCTAGACTACTTAATCCTGTCCTTACAGTACCCTCTGCTCTCCTCTTCTCTCCTAGACTACTTAATCCTATCCCTACAGTACCCTCTGCTCTCCTCTTCTCTCCTAGACTACTTAATCCTTACAGTACCCTCTGTTCTCCTCTGCTCTCCTAGACTACTTCATCCTATCCTTACAGTACCCTCTGTTCTCCTCTTCTCTCCTAGACTACTTCATCCTATCCTTACAGTACCCTCTGTTCTCCTTTCCTCTCCTAGACTACTTAATCCTGTCCTTACAGTACCCTCTGCTCTCCTCTTCTCTCCTAGACTACTTAATCCTATCCTTACAGTACCCTCTGCTCTCCTCTTCTCTCCTAGACTACTTAATCCTTACAGTACCCTCTGCTCTCCTCTTCTCTCCTAGACTACTTAATCCTTACAGTACCCTCTGCCCTCCTCTTCTCTCCTAGACTACTTCATCCTATCCTTACAGTACCCTCTGCTCTCATCTTCTCTCCTAGACTACTTCATCCTATCCTTACAGTACCCTCTGCTCTCCTCTTCTCTCCTAGACTACTTAATCCTTACAGTACCCTCTGCCCTCCTCTTCTCTCCTAGACTACTTCATCCTATCCTTACAGTACCCTCTGCTCTCATCTTCTCTCCTAGACCACTTCCTCCTATCCTTGCACTACCCTCTGCTCTCCCCTTCTCTCCTAGACTACTTCATCCTATCCTTACAGTACCCTCTGCTCTCATCTTCTCTCCTAGACTACTTAATCCTGTCCTTACAGTACCCTCTGCTCTCCTCTTCTCTCCTAGACTACTTAATCCTGCCCTTACAGTACCCTCTGCTCTCCTCTTCTCTCCTAGACTACTTCATCCTGTCCTTACAGTACCCTCTGCTCTCCTCTTCTCTCCTAGACTACTTCATCCTGTCCTTACAGTACCCTCTGCTCTCCTCTTCTCTCCTAGACTACTTAATCATGTCCTTACAGTACCCTCTGCTCTCCTCTTCTCTCCTAGACTACTTAATCCTGTCCTTACAGTACCCTCTGCTCTCCTCTTCTCTCCTAGACTACTTAATCCTGTCCTTACAGTACCCTCTGCTCTCCTCTTCTCTCCTAGACTACTTAATCCTGTCCTTACAGTACCCTCTGCTCTCCTCTTCTCTCCTAGACTACTTAATCCTGTCCTTACAGTACCCTCTGCTCTCCTCTTCTCTCCTAGACTACTTAATCCTGTCCTTACAGTACCCTCTGTTCTCCTCTTCTTTCCTAGACTACTTAATCCTGTCCTTACAGTACCCTCTGCTCTCCTCTTCTCTCCTAGACTACTTAATCCTTACAGTACCCTCTGCTCTCCTCTTCTCTCCTAGACTACTTAATCCTTACAGTACCCTCTGCCCTCCTCTTCTCTACTAGACTACTTCATCCTATCCTTACAGTACCCTCTGCTCTCCTCTTGTCTCCTAGACTACTTAATCCTGTCCTTACAGTACCCTCTGCTCTCCTCTTCTCTCCTAGACTACTTAATCCTGTCCTTACAGTACCCTCTGCTCTCCTCTTCTCTCCTAGACTACTTAATCCTGTCCTTACAGTACCCTCTGCTCTCATCTTCTCTCCTAGACTACTTAATCCTGTCCTTACAGTACCCTCTGCTCTCCTCTCCTAGACTACTTCCTCCTATCCTTGCAGTACCCTCTGCTCTCTTCTTCTCTCCTAGACTACTTCATCCTGTCCTTACAGTACCCTCTGCTCTCCTCTTCTCTCCTAGACTACTTCATCCTATCCTTACAGTACCCTCTGTTCTCCACTTCTCTCCTAGACTAATTCATCCTATCCTTACAGTACCCTCTGCTCTCATCTTCTCTCCTAGACTACTTAATCATGTCCTTACAGTACCCTCTGCTCTCCTCTTCTCTCCTAGACTACTTCATCCTATCCTTATAGTACCCTCTGCTCTCCTCTTCTCTCCTAGACTACTTAATCCTGTCCTTATAGTACCCTCTGCTCTCCTCTTCTCTCCTAGACTACTTAATCCTGTCCTTACAGTACCCTCTGCTCTCATCTTCTCTCCTAGACTACTTAATCCTGTCCTTACAGTACCCTCTGCTCTCCTCTTCTCTCCTAGACTACTTCCTCCTATCCTTGCAGTACCCTCTGCTCTCCTCTTCTCTCCTAGACTACTTAATCCTTACAGTACCCTCTGCCCTCCTCTTCTCTCCTAGACTACTTCATCCTGTCCTTACAGTACCCTCTGCTCTCCTCTCCACTCCTAGACTACTTCATCCTGTCCTTACAGTACCCTCTGCTCTCCTCTTCTCTCCTAGACTACTTCATCCTATCCTTACAGTACCCTCTGTTCTCCTCTTCTCTCCTAGACTACTTCATCCTATCCTTACAGTACCCTCTGCTCTCATCTTCTCTCCTAGACTACTTAATCCTGTCCTTACAGTACCCTCTGCTCTCCTCTTCTCTCCTAGACTACTTAATCCTTACAGTACCCTCTGCTCTCCTCTCCTCTCCTAGACTACTTAATCCTGTCCTTACAGTACCCTCTGCTCTCCTCTTCTCTCCTAGACTACTTAATCCTTACAGTACCCTCTGCCCTCCTCTTCTCTACTAGACTACTTCATCCTATCCTTACAGTACCCTCTGCTCTCCTCTTGTCTCCTAGACTACTTAATCCTGTCCTTACAGTACCCTCTGCTCTCCTCTTCTCTCCTAGACTACTTAATCCTGTCCTTACAGTACCCTCTGCTCTCCTCTTATCTCCTAGACTACTTAATCCTGTCCTTACAGTACCCTCTGCTCTCCTCTTCTCTCCTAGACTACTTAATCCTGTCCTTACAGTACCCTCTGTTCTCCTCTTCTTTCCTAGACTACTTAATCCTGTCCTTACAGTACCCTCTGCTCTCCTCTTCTCTCCTAGACTACTTAATCCTTACAGTACCCTCTGCTCTCCTCTTCTCTCCTAGACTACTTAATCCTTACAGTACCCTCTGCCCTCCTCTTCTCTACTAGACTACTTCATCCTATCCTTACAGTACCCTCTGCTCTCCTCTTGTCTCCTAGACTACTTAATCCTGTCCTTACAGTACCCTCTGCTCTCCTCTTCTCTCCTAGACTACTTAATCCTGTCCTTACAGTACCCTCTGCTCTCCTCTTCTCTCCTAGACTACTTAATCCTGTCCTTACAGTACCCTCTGCTCTCATCTTCTCTCCTAGACTACTTAATCCTGTCCTTACAGTACCCTCTGCTCTCCTCTCCCAGACTACTTCCTCCTATCCTTGCAGTACCCTCTGCTCTCCTCTTCTCTCCTAGACAACTTAATCCTTACAGTACCCTCTGCCCTCCTCTTCTCTCCTAGACTACTTCATCCTTACAGTACCCTCTGCCCTCCTCTTCTCTACTAGACTACTTCATCCTATCCTTATAGTACCCTCTGCTCTCCTCTTGTCTCCTAGACTACTTCATCCTGTCCTTACAGTACCCTCTGCTCTCCTCTTCTCTCCTAGACTACTTCATCCTATCCTTACAGTACCCTCTGTTCTCCACTTCTCTCCTAGACTACTTCATCCTATCCTTACAGTACCCTCTGCTCTCATCTTCTCTCCTAGACTACTTAATCCTGTCCTTACAGTACCCTCTGCTCTCCTCTTCTCTCCTAGACTACTTCATCCTATCCTTATAGTACCCTCTGCTCTCCTCTTCTCTCCTAGACTACTTAATCCTGTCCTTATAGTACCCTCTGCTCTCCTCTTCTCTCCTAGACTACTTAATCCTGTCCTTACAGTACCCTCTGCTCTCATCTTCTCTCCTAGACTACTTAATCCTGTCCTTACAGTACCCTCTGCTCTCCTCTCCACTCCTAGACTACTTCATCCTGTCCTTACAGTACCCTCTGCTCTCCTCTTCTCTCCTAGACTACTTAATCCTTACAGTACCCTCTGCTCTCCTCTCCTCTCCTAGACTACTTAATCCTGTCCTTACAGTACCCTCTGCTCTCCTCTTCTCTCCTAGACTACTTCATCCTATCCTTATAGTACCCTCTGCTCTCCTCTCTCCCTCTTCTCTCCTAGACTACTTAATCTTATCCTTACAGTACCCTCTGCTCTCCTCTTCTCTCCTAGACTACTTAATCCTGTCCTTACAGTACCCTCTGCTCTCCTCTTCTCTCCTAGACTACTTAATCCTATCCCTACAGTACCCTCTGCTCTCCTCTTCTCTCCTAGACTACTTAATCATATCCTTACAGTACCCTCTGTTCTCCTCTTCTCTCCTAGACTACTTAATCCTATCCTTACAGTACCCTCTGTTCTCCTCTTCTCTCCTAGACTACTTAATCCTATCCTTACAGTACCCTCTGTTCTCCTTCCTCTCCTAGACTACTTAATCCTGTCCTTACAGTACCCATCCTCCTTACAGTACCCTCTGCTCTCCTCTTCTCTCCTAGACTACTTAATCCTATCCCTACAGTACCCTCTGCTCTCCTCTTCTCTCCTAGACTACTTAATCCTATCCTTACAGTACCCTCTGCTCTCCTCTTCTCTCCTAGACTACTTAATCATATCCTTACAGTACCCTCTGCTCTCCTCTTCTCTCCTAGACTACTTAATCCTATCCTTACAGTACCCTCTGCTCTCCTCTTCTCTCCTAGACTACTTAATCCTATCCTTACAGTACCCTCTGTTCTCCTCTTCTCTCCTAGACTACTTAATCCTTACAGTACCCTCTGCTCTCCTCTTCTCTCCTAGACTACTTAATCCTTACAGTACCCTCTGCCCTCCTCTTCTCTCCTAGACTACTTCATCCTATCCTTATAGTACCTTCTGCTCTCCTCTTCTCTCCTAGACTACTTAATCCTGTCCTTACAGTACCCTCTGCTCTCCTCTTCTCTCCTAGACTACTTAATCCTGTCCTTACAGTACCCTCTGCTCTCCTCTTCTCTCCTAGACTACTTAATCCTGTCCTTACAGTACCCTCTGTTCTCCTCTTCTTTCCTAGACTACTTAATCCTGTCCTTACAGTACCCTCTGCTCTCCTCTTCTCTCCTAGACTACTTAATCCTTACAGTACCCTCTGCTCTCCTCTCCTCTCCTAGACTACTTAATCCTTACAGTACCCTCTGCCCTCCTCTTGTCTCCTAGACTACTTCATCCTATCCTTACAGTACCCTCTGCTCTCATCTTCTCTCCTAGACTACTTCCTCCTATCCTTGCACTACCCTCTGCTCTCCTCTTCTCTCCTAGACTACTTCATCCTATCCTTACAGTACCCTCTGCTCTCATCTTCTCTCCTAGACTACTTAATCCTGTCCTTACAGTACCCTCTGCTCTCCTCTTCTCTCCTAGACTACTTAATCCTGTCCTTACAGTACCCTCTGCTCTCCTCTTCTCTCCTAGACTACTTAATCCTGTCCTTACAGTACCCTCTGCTCTCCTCTTCTCTCCTAGACTACTTAATCCTGTCCTTACAGTACCCTCTGCTCTCCTCTTCTCTCCTAGACTACTTAATCCTGTCCTTACAGTACCCTCTGTTCTCCTCTTCTCTCCTAGACTACTTAATCCTACTTCATATCTCCTTCAGCTGTTCAAACTCTCTTCAAACTCTTACATTTGAGCCTGTGTTCACTTTTATAACCTCCTTCCATCTCTCTCTCGCTTCTCTCTCTCGTTCTGTAGTTCCAACCCTGTGCTGAAGGAGATGTGGCCAGATGGTCAGCTGAGCATCACAGAGGTCACTAAACGACCCCTGACTGCAGCCACCCTCTTCAAGAACTCCATTGTGGCCCTTGTGGATAAACTGGGCTGCAAGGTCAGTGGTGGTTGATTGCAGACTGGTTGTATAGTATACTGGTTGCTTATGTGACCAAAACAGACACATGGGCAACTTCTCATAGCGATAAAAGTTCACACCTTCATTCTGTTCATGGTGACTCTGGTGTGCTTGGTAGGTTTGATGTTAGTCCCACTCCTACTTCTCTCCCAACTTTTTGGCAAAATAATATGCATCCGTGTTGCTTGGCAACGGCTGTCAAATCAAGGCCACTCGTCCGTCACTCTCTATGCTTTTAATCTAACATGAGCTTAACCTCTCTGTCATCATCGTCCTCTGGACATTGTGCACTAGCCACACCTGTGTTTCCAACAGCTGGACGAATCAACCAGCTCCTAGAAATATGGATAGTGTTGTCAGAGAGACAACAATATCTGTTTTTGAAAGGTCAGTCAGATACTGACAAACTGCAGGGATTATTACTGAGACACACACACACACACACACACACACACACACACACACACACACACACACACACACACACACACACACACACACACACACACACACACACACACACACACACACACACACACACACACACACACACACACACACACACACACACACACACACAAATACCCCAAAACACAGCCTGGTACGGTTGACACCCGGCTGCCTGTGGTCCTATAAGCCTCTCCCTAGGGGGTCTAGTCTATCTAACTGTCCTGTGAGAAAATGCCTGGACACAAGACATACCGCCACTACATTAATGAGATGGCAGTCTGCTGCACAGACAAGACTGGTCCTGTATTCCACACAGACCTGTGTCATATCTATAGTATATGTGATGTAATATCCTGTATCTCACACAGACCTGTGCCACATCTACACTATATGTGATGTAATATCCTGTATCCCACACAGACCTGTGCCATATCTATAGTATATGTGATGTAATATCCTGTATCCCACACAGACCTGTGCCACATCTACACTATATGTGATGTAATATCCTGTATCCCACACAGACCTGTGCCATATCTACAGTATATGTGATGTAATATCCTGTATCTCACACAGACCTGTGTCATATCTACAGTATATGTGATGTAATATCCTGTATCCCACACAGACCTGTGCCATATCTACAGTATATGTGATGTAATATCCTGTATCCCACACAGACCTGTGCCATATCTACAGTATATGTGATGTAATATCCTGTATCCCACACAGACCTGTGCCATATCTACAGTATATGTGATGTAATATCCTGTATCCCACACAGACCTGTGCCATATCTACAGTATATGTGATGTAATATCCTGTATCCCACACAGACCTGTGCCATATCTACAGTATATGTGATGTAATATCCTGTATCCCACACAGACCTGTGCCATATCTACAGTATATGTGATGTAATATCCTGTATCCCACACAGACCTGTGCCATATCTACAGTATATGTGATGTAATATCCTGTATCCCACACAGACCTGTGCCATATCTACAGTATATGTGATGTAATATCCTGTATCCCACACAGACCTGTGCCATATCTACAGTATATGTGATGTAATATCCTGTATCTCACACAGACCTGTACCATATCTACAGTATATGTGATGTAATATCCTGTATCCCACATAGACCTGTGCCATATCTACAGTATATGTGATGTAATATCCTGTATCCCACACAGACCTGTGCCATATCTACAGTATATGCAACGTTTTCGACATATGAGTGATAAAGCTTGTTTTACAGCACATGAGGAATCTGTTTCTACATGAGGTGATATGTCTCCCTGTAACCCTGACTGAGATGTGACGTTCCCTGCTGTTATTTTGAGATGACCGACTTGTGCTTCAGTGCTTCTCTGTGAGGATGGGCCAGTGTGTATGGTGGGGGGACGGGGACGAGGGGGGGATGGGACGGACACATTGGGGACAGTTTTTAGGTCATGTTGAAGGACTGGATGCCCTGATTGTTAGTCCCAGGGGGACACCTGTACCCAATTTGACCGACCGCCTCTCCTCTCCTCGCTGTACCCCTCCCAGTCTAACTGTCTCCTTTCTCAAGCCTGAGCTAAAATTGTTGTGCTGGTGTGTGTGTGTGTGTGTGTGTGTGTGTGTGTGTGTGTGTGTGTGTGTGTGTGTGTGTGTGTGTGTGTGTGTGTGTGTGTGTGTGTGTGTGTGTGTGTGTGTGTGTGTGTGTGTGTGTGTGTGTGTGTGTGTGTGTGTGTGTGTGCTCTGTTCAACTGTATTCATCCTGCAGGGGGCAGTGAATGAGAGACATACCACAGAGCACTAAGAACAGAGAGAACAAAGCATGTCTGCATCCCAAAAAGCACCCTATTCCCTACATAGCGATCTATGAGCCCTGGTCAAAAGTTGTGTTCTTCAATGGAAATAGAGTGCCATTTGGAACACACAACATGCCCATTCCCTTGACAAGAAGATGTGTCCCTTAATGTGTCCCAGCAAGCTCCTGTCTGGCACACAGAGGTAGCACAAGGACACCCTCTCTGTGTCCCAAATGGCACCCTATTCCCTACATAGTGCACTACTTTTGACGAGAGCCTCACATGGCTCTGGTCAAAAGTAGTGCACTTTATAGGGAATAGGTTATAGGAATAGGTTATCTGTGCACTTTAAAAACTTTAGTATTATGCCGTTTTAGGAGTTTAATAGTCTCTTTCTGTAGGACAGACACTGTGAGTTTGGCCGAGCTAGACTTTTTGAATGTATTTCTGCATGATTGCACAAGGCAGATTCAGTCCTCTTTGGGAAGGCTATGTTCCACTGAGTTCTGTACAGTCTGGTCCATATGCTAAGTTGTCTACAGAAACAACTTGGGCAAAATAAGTATTTCTAATGTTTGTCACTATATTGCTTTTGGACTCTTACCACTATTATGACCAGTATAGGTTATTCTGTCTATTACAGGAGCTGTACTATGTGATACTATAGTAATACACAGTATTTGACTGTTCCACTACTCTCTGTATTGTGAGAGCGGTACTATGTGATTACAGTATCTCCTATACAGTACATAGATGCGGTAAAGAGGTCAATAGAACTCGACCAAAACAATGGAAATGCGTAGGGGAAAGGGCCTTGAAGATCCGGAATCTCCTCGTTGCCCTCAAGCAAAATTTGCCTCCTGAATATTTAAGGTATTGTTTATATGTGTATTTTACACTATGTTGAGGTAAGAATCTGAGTATAATGATTGTATGTATGTCAACCACAATACGTGTTCATGTCATCGTCACCGAGCAACCGCGTTACAGTTTAAAACAACTTTGACTACCACCACCGGTTTCTGTATGCTAGCTATTTTATCAGCTCATAAAAAGGGGAGTTATCATTTAGCAGTCACTTCTTCATAACATGAAAGGGGACAACTTCTAAATGTTATGCAGCGAAAACAGCCCAAAATATCGAAATCGGACTTCAGTAACCACATTGTGGTTCTGTTACAGTACATCAATCATGATGGATTCGACCAATATCCACTTTGTTAGATCAGATTTGTTGAATGTGCGCCAATCCCGCGTCCTTCTTCTATCCCCTGCGGTCTGCGTTCCTTTCACCTCTTTACTGCATCTATGACAGTGTATTGTAACCTGTTGGACTGTGACTGTGTTCGCTGTATTGTAAGAGCCGTACAATGTGTTACTGCACAGTATACGACTGTGTTGTGTATTGTAGTATTACAGTATTATATTAGAGGATTCTGTGTGTTGTATTCTAGGAGGCATACTTATTGACTGTGTATTATTCTGTGTATTTACAGGAGAGGTACTATGTGAGACTGTACTACACAGGATATAACTATGCTGTTAATGAGTTTGTGTATTGTATTGTAGGAGCCATACTATGTGCGCTGCATCAAGCCCAATGAGATGAAGTCTCCCGTGCTGTTTGACGACGCCCGATGCCAACACCAGGTGGCGTACCTGGGCCTGCTGGAGAACGTCAGGGTGCGGAGGGCAGGGTTCGCCTACCGCCAGCCCTATGCACGCTTCCTACAGAGGTCAGAGGTCATGCACACCCTGAGGTCTAACGTCATTGGGGTGAAAGCTTTACATTAAGAATGAGTCATTTCTCAGCAATTAGAGTCATTGTCCATGATTTTAATAACATTCTGCCTGTGTTCAACCATGTGTATAACAGAGGAATTTAAATCTGTCTCATGTCCAATCCTAGCCTCAGTGCCACTCTGTTTGTTCTATCATACCAACTCCTTGTCACTCATTGTCATGTTTAGCACAACCGCCTGAATCTTGAACTCTTCGTCTTCCCTCCTGTGTGTACTGTAGGTATAAGATGACGTGTGAGTACACCTGGCCCAATCACCTGATGGAGACAGACAGAGAGGCAGTGGAGGCTATCGTTACGCAGCACGGTTTCCAGGACGACGTGGCGTATGGACACACCAAGCTGTTTGTGCGAACACCTCGGTCCCTTTTCACGCTGGAGCAGGAGAGAGCTGCGCTCATTCCCATCCTGGTGCTGTTCCTACAGAAGGTAGGGACCCCTAGTGGTCGGAGGCTGTACTGATAGTAAAAGTTCACAAACTGGGTTGTGTTCAATCAATGGGGAGAAAATGGTATATATCTGTCTTGCCAAATGTACATTTCTCCTGTTTGGTTTTAATGAACAAACCCCTGCGTTCAGATACTCCACACATAATTCTATGGCATTTATCCTGAATTTATATTTCCTGTTACTTTCATAGACCAAATTATCCATGTATGTATGAAAACAGACAGAGATGCATTTAATTGTCCAAGGACCCATGGCATTGGCAGCTAGTCCTAATTAAAACCCCATCGACAACTTGCGTGTCAGAATGTGAATCACACAGCAGCATCCACATCTTATTAAGACCTCTGCATTTAAAGGGGCAATCCGTAGTTGAAACAATAATAAAGCCTCTGCTTCAGTAAAAAGCTGAGGGATGGGGCTGGAGAAATGTAACTACTCTCAATTTCATAGAAAGACCTATGGATGCAAGGACTGACCATCAACAATATTTTTACTTACATGTAAAACAAACTTATATTTTAAGTTCTGATGGGGTATGGCAGTTGAACTAAGCTAATTCTGTATTTATAAGTTATATTCTTAAAGAATCAATGGGTACAATATCATTAATTTACAAGTCCAAAAATGGATGTTGCAACTGCAGATTGCCCCTTTAAAAGAAAAGCTTTTAAATTGTCTCCAGCTTAATGATGATCTGGCTCCCAGTCACAGCTTGAGTCCCAAATGGCATCCTCTACCTTTGTAGTGCACTACTTTTTTTAAAACCAGCGCCCTTAGCACAAAATAGGGAATTGGGTGCCATTTGGGATGTGTTATATTCAACTCAGTGTGATTCATCTGCTGAGTCAAATGGAGATCACTCTGATACAATAATTGGGATAATGAATGCGATCAGAGCCATCGTTACATTACATTTCATTAATTATTCTCTTCTTCTTGCTCTGTGATTGTGAATTAAATGCCCTGCTTTTCTCTCTGACCCAATTCAGGGATTGCGTCCCAAATAATACCCTATTGCTACATAGTGTACTACACCGTATGGGCTCTGATCAAAAGTAATGCACTATATAGGGAATATGTTGCAATTTGGTACGTAACCCGGATGAATCTATCTGCAGCTAAGCCTCTCTAACTGGAACATAACTTTGTCTGGAACTCAGCAGGAGTCTAACACAGACAGTCTCTGGACAGACATTGATTTGTCCCACACAGAAAAATCAATGGTGTACATTTAACTCAGAAAGAGGTAAATGTACACTATTTTCAGTGAACATGTGAGCCCTGCTGAACTGGTGTTAAAATAACACATTTGAAAGAGTTAAAGATGTAACTCTGTTGCAATCTTCCCCATTTAACTTTTAAAGTGTTCAAATGAACTTGATTGTGATGTTTGTATAGCTCTACTGTAGAGTGATACGCAACACTTACAGTGTAAAACACAACACGTGATTTAGAGTAAACTGGACTCACTTTGCTTAGTGCTAACGCTGTTACACTTTCTCAGTGTAAGAAATGAACACCTGTCATGTTACAGTAAATCCTTTTGGGGTGTTGTCTTAACGCTGTATGCTTACAGAGTGAATTTAACAACTAAATCAACACTAGAAATGTTACACTGAAAAATTAACACGGGCAAATTTGCTTTGCAGACTTTGATTTGACAAGTAGTCTACCTGTCTTTCTTCCTCTTCCTCCTTTGTTTCACCTTTTTATTAGTATTTTCCTAACTTGCTACTTCATTTGAGTGCCCACTGAAGAGTGTGGACCCGTAAAGACACTGGAACAACATTGACAGTATTGATTTAACACTGGAGAATTTGCTGTGATCCATCTCTCTCTTCCACTCTCACTCTCTCACTTTCTCTCCATCCCTCACTCTCTCTTTTGCTCTCTCTTTCCCTCCCACAGGTATGGCGCGGGGCACTGGCGAGGATGAGGTGCCAGCGTATGCGTGCCATCTATGCCATCATGGGTTGCTACAAGCGCTACAAGGTCAAGGCCCACTTCTGGGAGGTAGAACGACGTTTCACCAACGTACGCAACATGGCTGACTATGGGAAGAGTGTGGAGTGGCCCATGCCGCCGGCAGCCCTCGCACAGTTCGACAGCATCACTCAACAGCTACATCGCAGGTCAGTCAGCCCCCATAGTTACCACACCGAGAAATAGAATGTGCATGCATTTATATCAGGGGAAAACGACTGCCCCCTCTCATTGAAGCCACGAAGTTTAAGGCCGACCGCCGTACTGCAGGCATTGTTAGTAGAAAACAGAATCCTCCATGATAGTGAATGGAAAATCTCCATGTAAATAAAAACATGTTTAGAAGACAATCATGGTACCAATAATTGCTTCTAATACACCAGATGTATGTCCTTGAACCGATTATTTTTCAATCATACACAGAAGATATTTTAAGGATCTTTTAGTTGCTAATGGCAGGCTGCAGTACCTCGGTCTGCCTTTAATTTGGAGTTACTCAATGGGAGGGGACAGCATGGAGCTAGCCTGCAACGTCACTTCCTGGATGTCTCCATGAGCCTCCATCTTAACAGACTTCATTTGGCTTAAATGCGCTATTGAGTCTTAAAATTAGAAGGAATGGTGTCACGTGATCAATGGCTTTGTTCGTTTATATATAGTCATTGGTTTATATATGTTTGGGGTCACTTAGAAATGTCCTTGTTTTTGAAAGAAAAGCAATATTTTGTCCATTAAAATAACATAAAATTGATCAGAAATACAGTGTAGACATTGTTAATGTTGTAAATGACTATTGTAGCTGGAAACGGCAGATTTTTATGGAATATCTACATAGCCGTACAGAGGCCCATTATCAGCAACCATCACTCCTGTGTTCCAATGGCACGTTGTGTTAGCTAATCCAAGTTTATAATTTTAAAAGGCTAATTGATCATTAGAAAACCCTTTTGCAAGTATGTTAGCACAGCTGAAAACTGTTGTTCTGATTAAAGAAGCAATAAAACTGTCCTTCTTTAGACTAGTTGAGTATCTGGAGCATCAGCATTTGTAGGTTCGATACAGGCTCAAAATGGCCAGAAACAAAGAACTTTCTTCTGAAACTTGTCAGTCTATTCTTGTTCTGAGAAATGAAGGATATTCCATGCGAGAAATTGCCAAGAAACTGAAGATCTCGTACAACTCCCTTCACAGAACAGCGCAAACTGGCCCTAACCAGAATAGAAAGAGGAGTGGGAGGCCCCGGTGCACAACTGAGCAAGAGGACAAGTACATTAGAGTATCTAGTTTGAGAAACAGATGCCTCACAAGTCCTCAACTGACAGCTTCATTAAATATTACCCGCAAAACACCAGTCTCAATGTCAACAGTGAAGAGGCAACTCCGGGATGCCTCTGTCCAGTGTCTGTGTACTTTTGCCCATCTTAATATTTTATTTTTGCCAACTCTGCCTAGAAGGCCAGCATCCCGGAGTTACCTCTAGCTAACACACTGTGCCATTGGATCACAGGAGTGATAGTTGCTGATAATGGGCCTCTGTATGCCTATGTAGATATTCCATAAAAAATCTGCTGTTTCCAGCTACAATAGTCATTTACAAAATGAACACTGTATTTCTGATCAATTTGATGTAATTTTAATATACTTTTTTTTGTTTCTTTTCTTTCATAAACAAGGACATTTCTAAGTGATCCCAAACTTTTGAACGGTCGTGTATATTTTGGTAACTACAGTAAGGAAGTCTGTAATTATCTTAGTGGGCCGAAGGCCCACGGCACATGCTCTTTCTTCACTATAAAATGTAGTTACTGTTCATTTCCGACCTATACACAGGTCATTTTCTATCTTATCTGACAGTGTGGCTAAGAATGAATGACAGCACTTTTTTCTGCAACGTCTTTGATGTATTCTCTGTTATACATGTTTGTTCCCAGGTGGCGCGCCAGGCAGATAGTGAAGAACATCCCTCCGTCTGACATGGGGGAGGTGAGGGCCAAGGTGGCTGCTCTGGGGGCTCTGAGTGGGGAGAGGAAGGACTGGGGCTGTGGCCGACCCTGGGAGAGGGACTACCTGTCTAACGTGAGTCACAACACGTTAGCTGTATGTCAAATGACCTCCTAGCTCCTCCTTCCAGCATATTGCTTCCATCTATCCAATCCTCTCATATCTACAGGGGTGGCCAGAGAATAGGGGCAAGGGTTTGAATTGTAATTGAACAGTTGGCTAACATCCTCACGTCTTCCTATCATCATACCTTGTTTATAGTATTTCAACAAACAGTAAAATGTGAAAATTAAATTAGTATCTGTGTCACGGAAGATGGAGAAGGCAACTTTCACGACAACTTTTTGCAACGTTCATATTCTGTCCCCATAGGTTGGCCCCAAGTACAGTTCTGTAAAAGAAATCTAGATGGCACTGTACATTGAAACACCAATACAACATCATACACACATCATATATGGATGCCTGGTGCCCAAAATGTATGACAAATGTCTCGCAACGAGAGTTGAGTGGGGACAAATGGAGCTACTTCGCTACTTCCCTCTCCTTATTGCAGGACAGCGGTGGTCGGCAGTCTGCCAGTGAGAGCGAAGGACACACTGTGCCCCGTGTTGTTGTGTTGCCGGCTTGCAGTGCAAACTCTCCCTGTTGAGCAGTAGACTGTATCACGGTGACATCCAGATGGTTACTATACTACCAAATACCAATATTACAAGTTATTTCTCTTGTGGTCTGCTATTCTACTCAAAATATAATTATGTGTGATGGAACAAATTGGCCACGTAGCTACCGCCAGCAACATGTGATACAGCTGCCCAGTGGGAAGCAACAGTGGGAATTAGGAAGCACCTCGATGCAACACCGTTGTACTGGTCATTCGCTTTTCATTACGTTAGCTAATTGGCATGTCATGGTGACATCTAGATGGTGTGTCATGGTAACATCTAGATGGTGACCAATACTGCAAGTTCTTTCTCCCTGGCACATTGAAAGAAACATCACTTCCCTTTACAAGTTTTAACTAGCGCCATTCTGCTGTTGTTGCCAGATAGCCAGCATAAACTAAATAGCTGGGAAGGGCTCATCATCAGGACGACTGACTGAATCCAATCCGTTGCTCTCCACTCGACACTCAGCTGCACGACTTACTGTACGTCATCGATGTGGCCACCAGGCGTGTCCCTATTCACCTCAATTTCAACGGATGTCCTCCACAAAACAGAATGTTTCGGACATTGTTTGGTTTCCATGTTCGTAAATAAGGTGAATAGACTCACCCCACTCACCCTGACTAGTACATGGGGAGATGGGGAGTTCCTGAATTTAAAAAAATGTAACCTTTAACTAGGCAAGTCAGTTAAGAATTAGAACAAATTCTTATTTACAATGACGGCCTACACCAGCCAAACCCAGACGACGCTGGGCCAATTGTGCGCTGCCATATGGGACTCTGTCATGTTTTGTCATTGATTATCATGTCTTGTCCCTGTGCTTCCCCTTCTATTCGTTTCCCTCTGCTGGTCTTATTAGGTTCTTTCCCTCTTTCTATCCCTCTCTCTCCCCCTCCCTCTCTCACTCTCTCGCTCTCTCTTCTCTCTATCGTTCCGTTCCTGCTCCCAGCTGTTCCTATTCCCCTAATCAATCATTTAGTCTTCCCACACCTGTTCCCGATCCTTTTCCCTGATTAGAGTCCCTATTTCTCTCCTTGTTTTCCGTTCCTGCCCTGTCGGATCCTTATCTATTGTTCACCGAGGTGTGTGTATGTATTGCCCTGTTGTGTCGTGTTTCCCTCAGATGCTGCGTGGTGAGCAGGTGTCTGAGTCTGCTAGGTTCAAGTGCCTTCCCGAGGCAACCTGCAGTTCTTGATCAAGTCTCCAGTCTGTTCTCGTCATTACGAGTAGTATTATGCCTTTTGTTTGTATAGTAACTTTACTGGATTAAAAACTCTGTTTTCGCCAAGTCGCTTTTGGGTCCTCATTCACCTGCATAACAGAAGGATCCGACCAAGGAATGGACCCAGCGACTACAGATGCTCGTAACACTGCCGTCGAGATCCAAGGAGCCATGCTCGGCAGACACGAGCAGGAATTGTCTGCTGCTCGCCATGCCGTGGAGAACCTGGCCGCTCAGGTTTCCGACCTCTCTGGACAGTTCCAGAGTCTTCGTCTCGTGCCACCTGTTACTTCCTGGCCTGCCGAGCCTCCGGAACCTAGGGTTAATAACCCACCTTGCTACTCCGGGCAGCCCACGGAGTGCCGCTCCTTTCTCACCCAGTGTGATATTGTGTTCTCTCTCCAACCCAACACATACTCTAGCGAGAGAGCTCGGGTTGCTTACGTCATTTCACTCCTTACTGGCCGGGCTCGAGAGTGGGGCACAGCTATCTGGGAGGCAAGGGCTGATTGTTCTAACAATTACCAGAACTTTAAAGAGGAGATGATTCGGGTTTTTGACCGTTCAGTTTTTGGTAGGGAGGCTTCTAGGGCCCTGGCTTCCCTATGCCAAGGTGATCGATCCATAACGGATTACTCTATAGAGTTTCGCACTCTTGCTGCCTCTAGTGACTGGAACGAGCCGGCGCTGCTCGCTCGTTTTCTGGAGGGACTCCACGCAGTGGTCAAAGATGAGATTCTCTCTCGGGAGGTTCCTTCCAGTGTGGACTCTTTGATTGCTCTCGCCATCCGCATAGAACGACGGGTAGATCTTCGTTACCAAGCTCGTGGAAGAGAGCTCGCGTCAACGGTGTTTCCCTGCTCCGCATCGCAACCATCTCCCTCCTCTGGCTCAGAGACTGAGCCCATGCAGCTGGGAGGTATTCGCATCTCGACCAAGGAGAGGGAACGGAGGATCACCAACCGCCTGTGCCTCTATTGCGGATTTGATGGACATTTTGTCAATTCATGTCCAGTAAAAGGCCAGAGCTCATCAGTAAGCGGAGGGCTACTGGTGAGCGCTACTACTCAGGTCTCTTCATCTAGATCCTGTACTACTATGTCGGTCCATCTACGCTGGACCGGTTCGGGTGCTACATGCAGTGCCTTGATTGACTCTGGGGCTGAGGGTTGTTTCATGGACGAAGCATGGGCTCGGAAACATGACATTCCTTTCAGACAGTTAGACAAGCCTACGCCCATGTTTGCCTTAGATGGTAGTCATCTTCCCAGTATCAGATTTGAGACACTACCTTTAACTCTCACAGTATCTGGTAACCACAGTGAGACTATTTCTTTTTTGATTTTTCGTTCACCTTTTACACCTGTTGTTTTGGGTCATCCCTGGCTAGTATGTCATAATCCTTCTATTAATTGGTCTAGTAATTCTATCCTATCCTGGAACGTTTCTTGTCATGTGAAGTGTTTAATGTCTGCCATCCCTCCCATTTCTTCTGTCCCCACTTCTCAGGAGGAACCTGGCGATTTGACAGGAGTGCCGGAGGAATATCATGATCTGCGCACGGTCTTCAGTCGGTCCCGAGCCAACTCCCTTCCTCCTTACCGGTCGTATGATTGTAGTATTGATCTCCTTCCGGGGACCACTCCTCCTCGGGGTAGACTATACTCTCTGTCGGCTCCCGAACGTAAGGCTCTCGAGGATTATTTATCTGTGTCTCTTGACGCCGGTACCATAGTGCCTTCTTCCTCTCCGGCCGGGGCGGGGTTCTTTTTGTTAAGAAGAAGGACGGTACTCTGCGCCCCTGCGTGGATTATCGAGGGCTGAATGACATAACGGTTAAGAATCGTTATCCGCTTCCCCTTATGTCATCAGCCTTCGAGATTCTGCAGGGAGCCAGGTGCTTTACTAAGTTGGACCTTCGTAACGCTTACCATCTCGTGCGCATCAGAGAGGGGGACGAGTGGAAAACGGCGTTTAACACTCCGTTAGGGCATTTTGAGTACCGGGTTCTGCCGTTTGGTCTCGCCAATGCGCCAGCTGTTTTTCAGGCATTAGTTAATGATGTTCTGAGAGACATGCTGAACATCTTTGTTTTTGTCTATCTTGACGATATCCTGATTTTTTCACCGTCACTCGAGATTCATGTTCAGCACGTTCGACGTGTTCTACAGCGCCTTTTAGAGAATTGTCTCTACGTAAAGGCTGAGAAGTGCTCTTTTCATGTCTCCTCCGTTACTTTTCTCGGTTCCGTTATTTCCGCTGAAGGCATTCAGATGGATTCCGCTAAGGTCCAAGCTGTCAGTGATTGGCCCGTTCCAAGGTCACGTGTCGAGTTGCAGCGCTTTTTAGGTTTCGCTAATTTCTATCGGCGTTTCATTCGTAATTTCGGTCAAGTTGCTGCCCCTCTCTCAGCTCTTACTTCTGTCAAGACGTGTTTTAAGTGGTCCGGTTCCGCCCAGGGAGCTTTTGATCTTCTAAGAGAACGTTTTACGTCCGCTCCTATCCTCGTTACTCCTGACGTCACTAGACAATTCATTGTCGAGGTTGACGCTTCAGAGGTAGGCGTGGGAGCCATTCTATCCCAGCGCTTCCAGTCTGACGATAAGGTTCATCCTTGCGCTTATTTTTCTCATCGCCTGTCGCCATCTGAGCGCAACTATGATGTGGGTAACCGTGAACTGCTCGCCATCCGCTTAGCCCTAGGCGAATGGCGACAGTGGTTGGAGGGGGCGACCGTTCCTTTTGTCGTTTGGACAGACCATAAGAACCTTGAGTACATCCGTTCTGCCAAACGACTTAATGCCCGTCAAGCTCGTTGGGCGTTGTTTTTTGCTCGTTTCGAGTTTGTGATTTCTTACCGTCCGGGTAGCAAAAACACCAAGCCTGATGCCTTATCCCGTCTGTTTAGTTCTTCTGTGGCTTCTACTGATCCCGAGGGGATTCTTCCTCATGGGCGTGTTGTCGGGTTGACAGTCTGGGGAATTGAAAGACAGGTTAAGCAAGCACTCACGCACACTGCGTCACCGCGCGCTTGTCATAGTAACCTCCTTTTCGTTCCTGTTTCCACTCGTCTGGCTGTTCTTCAGTGGGCTCACTCTGCCAAGTTAGCTGGTCATCCCGGTGTTCGAGGCACTCTTGCGTCTATTCGCCAGCGCTTTTGGTGGCCGACTCAGGAGCGTGACACGCGCCGTTTCGTGGCTGCTTGTTCGGACTGCGCGCAGACTAAGTCGGGTAACTCTCCTCCTGCCGGTCGTCTCAGACCGCTCCCCATTCCTTCTCGACCATGGTCTCACATCGCCCTAGACTTCATTACCGGTCTGCCTTTGTCTGCGGGGAAGACTGTGATTCTTACGGTTGTCGATAGGTTCTCTAAGGCGGCACATTTCATTCCCCTCGCTAAACTTCCTTCCGCTAAGGAGACGGCACAAATCATCATCGAGAATGTGTTCAGAATTCATGGCCTCCCGTTAGACGCCGTTTCAGACAGAGGCCCGCAATTCACGTCACAGTTTTGGAGGGAGTTCTGTCGTTTGATTGGTGCGTCCGTCAGTCTCTCTTCCGGGTTTCATCCCCAGTCTAACGGTCAACCAGAGAGGGCCAATCAGACGATTGGTCGCATACTACGCAGCCTTTCTTTCAGAAACCCTGCGTCTTGGGCAGAACAGCTCCCTGGGCAGAATACGCTCACAACTCGCTTCCTTCGTCTGCTACCGGGTTATCTCCGTTTCAGAGTAGTCTGGGTTACCAGCCTCCTCTGTTCTCATCCCAGCTTGCCGAGTCCAGCGTTCCCTCCGCTCAAGCGTTTGTCCAACGTTGTGAGCGCACCTGGAGGAGGGTGAGGTCTGCACTTTGCCGTTACAGGGCACAGACTGTGAGAGCCGCCAATAAACGCAGGATTAAGAGTCCAAGGTATTGTTGCGGCCAGAGAGTGTGGCTTTCCACTCGCAACCTTCCTCTTACGACAGCTTCTCGTAAGTTGACTCCGCGGTTCATTGGTCCGTTCCGTGTCTCCCAGGTCGTCAATCCTGTCGCTGTGCGACTGCTTCTTCCGCGACATCTTCGTCGCGTCCATCCTGTCTTCCACGTCTCCTGTGTCAAGCCCTTTCTTCGCACCCCCGTTCGTCTTCCCTCCCCCTCCCGTCCTTGTCGAGAGCGCACCTATTTACAAGGTACGTAAGATCATGGACATGCGTTCTCGGGGACGGGGTCACCAATACTTAGTGGATTGGGAGGGTTACGGTCCTGAGGAGAGGAGTTGGGTTCCGTCTCGGGACGTGCTGGACCGTTCGCTTATTGATGATTTCCTCCGTTGCCGCCAGGGTTCCTCCTCGAGTGCGCCAGGAGGCGCTCGGTGAGTGGGGGGTACTGTCATGTTTTGTCATTGATTATCATGTCTTGTCCCTGTGCTTCCCCTTCTATTCGTTTCCCTCTGCTGGTCTTATTAGGTTCTTTCCCTCTTTCTATCCCTCTCTCTCCCCCTCCCTCTCTCACTCTCTCGCTCTCTCTTCTCTCTATCGTTCCGTTCCTGCTCCCAGCTGTTCCTATTCCCCTAATCAATCATTTAGTCTTCCCACACCTGTTCCCGATCCTTTTCCCTGATTAGAGTCCCTATTTCTCTCCTTGTTTTCCGTTCCTGCCCTGTCGGATCCTTATCTATTGTTCACCGTGCTGTGTCTATGTATTGCCCTGTCGTGTCGTGTTTCCCTCAGATGCTGCGTGGTGAGCAGGTGTCTGAGTCTGCTAGGTTCAAGTGCCTTCCCGAGGCAACCTGCAGTTCTTGATCAAGTCTCCAGTCTGTTCTCGTCATTACGAGTAGTATTATGCCTTTTGTTTGTATAGTAACTTTACTGGATTAAAAACTCTGTTTTCGCCAAGTCGCTTTTGGGTCCTCATTCACCTGCATAACAGACTCCCAATCACGGCCGGATGTGGTACAGCCTGGAATCGAACCAGGAACTGTAGTGACGCCTCTTTCGAGTGGGGCTCCCAAGTGGTCATCCATCCCATGAAGGAATTATTATGATAAACCACATGGCCTGCAGTTGCCATGAGACTCAATTTGACTGCTTAGGTCAAAGGCAGCCACAATCAGTCTCATTCTAATGGGTCTCACTCACGCCTTGCTAACGGCTTAATCCAATGGCGTTTGGTCTGTAGAGCCATTAAAGGCCCCTCTAGGTATCATATTAATCACTCAATAAATCAGTCAGTTAGTTAGTCCCCGAGTGGTCTGTGGATTGCGTCCCAAATGACAATAAATTCCCTTTAGGCAGGGTAGTAGATGTGGAAAAGCTATGTTAAGTTACAATATAACTACACTGCCATAAAAGCCATGACCCATCTCTAAATGCTCCTCAAAGTCAGTGTCTTAAATCATTTCCCTCAGGCTGTGGTTTTTGATCTGCTGGTGATACAAGTTTGAGAGAGGAGGTTATAAACAGTGTTATGACTAATGAGGAGATGCTGTCCTAGCTGGTAGCTGTGTAGATGGTGGCAGAAGGCTAACGGGATCGTGTAATATTAGCCTTGTTCCACCATCCTGATCTCGACATATGAAACAAGAGCGCAGCAATCAGGATGGTGGATCAGGCTGTTGTAGTATTGTTTGCATCCCAAATGGCACCCTGTTCCCTAGATGAGCTCGATGGTCAAAAGTAGTGCACTATATAGCAAATATGGTGCCATTGGATCCTGGTCAAAAGTAGTCCACTTTGAAGAGAATAGGGTATGGGCCCCGGTCAAAAGCACTATATAGGGAATAAGGTGTAATTTGGGATGCATCCCTAATGTGTGCCTTTGTAATGTGCCTCTTTGTTTGCAGGTGAGGGACTGCCCTCAGACCAGCTCTAACTTCATACGGATCTCCAAAGAGCTGAGAAACAAAGACCAATACAACCAGGTCCTCTTCTCAGGGTTCTGTAGGAAGGTGTGTTATAGTACCATAGCCTACTGTACTGTACTGCCACAAAGAGTTTCTCTCTCTCGTTGTTGTTCGTGTCTCTCTGTGACTCTATCTATCTATCTATCTATCTATCTATCTATCTATCTATCTATCTATCTATCTATCTATCTATCTATCTATCTATCTATCTATCTATCTATCTATCTATCTATCTATCTATCTATCTATCTATCTATCTATCTATCTCACTCTCTCACTGTCTGTCTGTCTGTCTGTCTGTCTGTCTGTCTGTCTGTCTGTCTGTCTGTCTGTCTGTCTGTCTGTCTGTCTGTCTGTCTGTCTGTCTGTCTGTCTGTCTGTCTGTCTGTCTGTCTGTCTGTCTGTCTGTCTCTCTGTCTGTCTGTCTGTCTGTCTGTCTGTCTGTCTGTCTGTCTGTCTGTCTGTCTGTCTGTCTGTCTGTCTGTCTGTCTGTCTGTCTGTCTGTCTGTCTGTCTGTCTGTCTGTCTGTCTGTCTGTCTGTCTGTCTGTCTGTCTGTCTGTCTGTCTGTCTGTCTGTCTGTCTGTCTGTCTGTCTGTCTGTTTTTAGCACTTTAACTTTAGATATAGGCTCAGTTCCAGACACAGTACAATATAGTAAACCTGCCAGTACATATCCACTGCACATCCCACAGCTGTAGTGGGTACTGACCACTTGACCTCCTTACCAGGCTATGAGATAAACTGTTTTTCAGAAGACAGGACCCCACATCCACCTAGTTATTAGAACTATTTTAATTACCATCCTTGTTGGATAGGTGTGTAGGGAATGCATGAAATTATATAAACTATAAACTCATCATCTTCAATAGACCTTTTGGTCCTGACATATCTGTCCTGGATTT
Organism: Oncorhynchus gorbuscha; assembly: GCF_021184085.1. NCBI lineage: Eukaryota > Metazoa > Chordata > Actinopteri > Salmoniformes > Salmonidae > Oncorhynchus > Oncorhynchus gorbuscha. The sequence continues at coordinate 25,148,462 of NC_060181.1, read as the reverse complement.
TGTCCGGTTTAATCTCCTGATATATTCTGAAGATGTAGAACAGAATAGAACATAGAAAACAGAAATGTAGATAAATGTGTTTGATATCTCCTCTTGTTCCCTTGTTCTACCTCACCCTCTTTATCTTGCTCCCCCCTCTCGCTCTCTTTCTCTCTTTTATCTCTCTCTGTCTATATCTGTATGTCTCTCTCTCTTTCTTTCTATCTCTTCGTCTCTTTCAGGTGAATCGGTTCAATAAAAGCACAGACCGAGCCTTGTTTATTACGGAAAAACATATCTACAAACTGGACCCCAAAAAACAGTTCAAGGTGTTGAAAAGACTGCCGCTAGAGAGTGTGAGTACTGGCTCAGAAGAACTCTACACACACACACACACACACACACACACACACACACACACACACACACACACACACACACACACACACACACACACACACACACACACACACACACACACACACACACACACACACACACACACACACACACACACACACACACACACACACACACACACACACACACACACACACACACACACACACACACACACCTTAGTCATACAACCACACGTATACTTCATTTGATCACTCTTTTGTTGATGATAATTGTTCTGCACAGCAGGAAAAAATGTATCAACCCCTACAACAAATGCCAATGAATTATAATCCACATTTCCTGTTGCTGTAGGATTATTTTCCTGCTGTAGCAAACTGGCTTAAATTAATTTCCTACATCTGTAAACTTTCCAATGTGTCAATAAACATACGCTATCTCGTCCTTCCATTGAGTTCCCACTTTACACCCTCTCATTTTTCATTGCCTTGGTATTACTTTATAACATGAGGGACGTCCCAAATGGCACCCTATTCCATACACGGTGTGCCATTTAGGATGCAGAGATGAACCATGGCTGTGCCCTCTGTCTGTATATGTGAGTTAAAGTGACCCAGGTCAGATGAGAGAGGGAGGGAGGGAGGGAGCGAAGTAGGAAGGGAGAGAGAGAAGGAGGTAGAGGGGGACAGATGGGAGAAAGGCTGAGGAGCGGTACAGTGCTGCACAAAGGAGGGACGTTGTGTGTGTGTTTTCTGTGTGTATGTGTGAGTGTGTGTCTTCGGTCACAAAATGCGGCACTGCAGTGTGGGGCGGGCCCGTCTCATTTCAGGAGCTGATCTGAGAAATTGGATCAGGGATCTCTCTGGGGCGCGTGCTCACAAGGACAAGGAGGAGCCTGGAATAGAGAGAGAGGGAGAGGGGGAGAGAGAGGGAGAGAGAAAGAGAGAGCGAGAGCGAGAGAGGGAGACTGAGACCGAGACCAAGGGAGAGAAAAAAGTGACTGTGAAAGACAAAGAGAAAGAGAAAGGGAGAGGGAGAGAATGAGAAATAGGGTGACAAGGAGAGAGAAACAAATAAAGAGAGAGAGAGCTCCATGTGGGACATGACGTGTGTGACTGGGACAGTCTCTGCCTCAGTGACAGTCAGTTAGGTACTGTACAATAGAGCACCACACTACTCACAATACGCACAATGTGTCTGTACGTGTACACAGTGTGTTTTGGCCTAGAGGCTGTGCGTGTTAAAGAACAGACTGTAGGTTTAGGTAACAGATCAGGCAGTTAAATACACAGTATTACTTAAAGAGGTACAACACAGCTGGACACCAGTTAGGATAGAAAACAACCATGCCAAGGGGGAGAAACAGTAGCGCTGTAAAGTTATCCAAGCAATATCACTACCCCTTTAACCTATAGGATGACTTTAGAGTATGGCTTAGTACTATAAATCACTTTCAACTAAGTTTTATTTAGAATGTATGAATGACAAGACACAAAGTTGTGTTTATGGTGCGAGTAGCTCACAACTAACTGTTTGACTCACGACATTACAGTGTAGTTCCCCATGGTAACGTACTAGAGCTCACGCATTGTAAAAGGGTTCGTGCTATCTGGTATCCTTGGGACCCTAACCCTAACCTTAACCATAACCCTTACCGAAGCCTAATCCTATCTTTAACCCTTACTTAACCATTTTAAATGTCAACTTCAATGGGGTGACATCAGAGTTGGGCCGTCCCAAGGATCCCTTTTCCTTTTTAAGAGGAAGTGGAAGACACGATTAAACATTGAATCTCTTTCTACTGCTCTGTGTGATGCATGTATGTTGTGACAGGTAGTATGTCTGCCCCATTTAGCATGATGCCCAACAAAATAGTAATACCTCAACACTGTTCTCTACTATGACTATGTTTGCATCCAAAATGGCACCCTATTCCCTAAAAGTGCACTACACGCGCGCACACACACACACACACACACACACACACACACACACACACACACACACACACACACACACACACACACACACACACACACACACACACACACACACACACACACACACACACACACACACACATGATGGATAGAGAGAGTAACCTGTGTTTTGTTTTAGGAGGAACTATGAATGTGTGAGCCTGTGTATGTGTGCATGTGAGTCTGTGTGTGAGCCTGCGTGCATGCGTATGTGTGTGTTTGTGTCTGGGTGTATCTAACCCCTCAGTGTCTGTCTATCCCCCAGATGACAGGCCTGAGCATCACTGCAGGCGTTGACCAGATGGTGGCGCTACACACCTCCTCCCAGGATGATGTCCTTCTCTACATCCAGAGAGGAGAGCTGTGCCCCAACCAGGACCGCATCGGGGAGCTGCTGGGAACGCTCATTGACCACTTCACACGGTCAGTGGCCACTGTCAGGGGGTGTTGGGTTGAGACTGGGATTGGGTTTAGACTACAGAGGGGAGCCGAGTTGAAACAAGCCAAACCAAATTTTATTGAGCTGGCCTGGTTAAGCATGAACTGTAGTCAGTGACGACCTGTTAGCGTGGTCAAACCAGCTTGAACAATGGTGAGTGCAGCATTCAGGCTGGTTTAACTATGCTACACAGGTATTGTGTTGGGTAAAGACTGGGATTGGATTTAGACTACTTTTCAAGGGCATTTCACACTACTGAGCCGAGCCGAGCTGTACAGGTCACTTCTCCCAGATTTTTCCCAGGATTCATTACATTACATTTACATTTAAGTCATTTAGCAGACGCTCTTATCCAGAGCGACTTACAAATTGGTGCATTCACCTTATGACATCCAGTGGAACAACCACTTTACAATAGTGCATCTAAATATTTTAAGGGGGGGGGGGTGAGAAGGATTACTTTATCCTATCCTAGGTATTCCTTAAAGAGGTGGGGTTTCAGGTGTCTCCGGAAGGTGGTGATTGACTCCGCTGTCCTGGCGTCGTGAGGGAGTTTGTTCCACCATTGGGGAGCCAGAGCAGCGAACAGTTTTGACTGAGCTGAGCGGGAACTGTACTTCCTCAGTGGTAGGGAGGCGAGCAGGCCAGAGGTGGATGAACGCAGTGCCCTTATTTGGGTGTAGGGCCTGATCAGAGCCTGGAGGTACTGAGGTGCCGTTCCCCTCACAGCTCCGTAGGCAAGCACCATGGTCTTGTAGCGGATGCGAGCTTCAACTGGAAGCCAGTGGAGAGAGCGGAGGAGCGGGGTGACGTGAGAGAACTTGGGAAGGTTGAACACTAGACGGGCTGCGGCGTTCTGGATGAGTTGTAGGGGTTTAATGGCACAGGCAGGGAGCCCAGCCAACAGCGAGTTGCAGTAATCCAGACGGGAGATGACAAGTGCCTGGATTAGGACCTGCGCCGCTTCCTGTGTGAGGCAGGGTCGTACTCTGCGGATGTTGTAGAGCATGAACCTACAGGAACGGGCCACCGCCTTGATATTAGTTGAGAACGACAGGGTGTTGTCCAGGATCACGCCAAGGTTCTTAGCGCTCTGGGAGGAGGACACAATGGAGTAAATAATACATAAAGCTGTCAAGGCAAAGGTTGGCTACTTTGAAGAATCTCAAATATTTGTTGAACACTTTTTTGCTTACTACATGATTCCATATATCATTGTTTTGATGCCTTCAATATTATTCTACAATGTAGATTTCTTTTTTTTAATAAATAAGAAAGTCGCTTGAATGAGTCATTTTTGACTGGTACTATATATGATTCAGATTCACGACATTCATCACTGTCATATTTAGATGTGATTCAGTCATCGTCAGACTGATTTGAAAATCCCAGGCAGCCAACCAGGCAGTGTTCACACGTAATAAGATGTCTTACCAAGCTAAATTATCTTTCTGGACTGGCAGACCATTTTGCTTATTTTAACCTAAAAAAAGGCTTAATTCAAGGCCATATCTTGATGCATTTTCTGGGTAACTCAAAACAAGTAAATGCAATTTTCTGGGTAGGGAAATCAAGTTATTTTTACTTTATCTTTATTCTTTATTTTTTGCAGTGCAGGCCAGAGTCAGCCTGTCTGTTATGTGTCTCATCACTAAGCCTCCTGCAGGCTGTAGCTAACATCACCCATCCTAAATTGATTGGTTTCCTAAATCTTAATCCCCAAATCCAGTCATACTGACTTACTTAAAAACACCAAAGACCATACTCCCACTTATTTTAATTGAACTACAAACTTTTCAGTTCAAACCTCTGAATTGACATTCACACTGTCCAAATATAATGAGGAAGAACAAATTCCTCATGTGCAGTAGGACATGTCAATCGTATGTCTATTACGTCACATATAGTGTAGATATGGCACAGGTCTGTGGGGTATACAGGATATTGCATCACATATAGTGTAGATGTGGTACAGGTCTGTGTGGGATACAGGATATTACATCACATATAGTGTAGATGTGGCACAGGTCTGTGCGGGATACAGGACCAGTCTTGTCTGTGCAGCAGACTGCCATAAAATGAATGTAGTGGTGGTATGTCTTGTGTCCAGGCATTTTCTCACATGACAGATAGATAGACTAGACCCCCTAGGAAGAGGCTTATAGGACCACAGGCAGCCGGGTGTCAACTGTACCAGGCTGTGTTTTGGGGTATTTTTTGGAGCGTGTGTGCGTGTCTGCATGTGGGACAGCGTGTATGTTTTAATGACAGAGCATTATCCTGGACTTTAGGTCTGGGTCTGGTGTGTGTGTGTGTTTTGGTCTGTGTTTGTGTTGGGGGAGTCAGTCAGTCAGTCAGTCTGTGTCAGAGGGGTTCCTGCAGCAGCTGTGTGTCTTTGGCTGCTGTTCGAGCGGCTGGCGTCAGATAGTTAGTGGCGGCCATTGAGAAAGGCTAATCACTGTGCCGGCCTGTCTGCCTGCGTGGCCCCCATGTGCCTTTGTGCTGCCATCTGGGGGTCGTGACCCCTACAGGCTCTCATCAAAAGAGAGACTTGGAGACTTAGATTCGGGGGGTTGGGGGATAGTGGGATTGGCGGTTGCCGATCACAGAAGTGTGTGTGAGGGGGTGAGTGTGTGTAAGCATGAACGAGGGGGAGGAGGAGAATGGCAGATGACAATACACACACCTTCTTTTTCCTCTCTCTTTTTCATCACTCTTTTTTTCCCAGGAAGTCAGTCCCAAGACCACAGTAGTCATGCCCCAGTCAGGCTTGTTCTCACATGTAGTCTGGTTTGGTCTGGGAGGGAGAGTGAGAGAGTGAGTCAATGGAGCGATTGTGGTACCAGTCTGTTTCCCTCTGCTCCGGGCCAAACACTGATGCCTATTACGTACTGATGAGTATTTGGAGCTTCATGGAGTAGGTGTGTGTGTGTATTGGCGGGTTAGACCCCTTTTGGGCCATCTGCTGAGACAGCTGGGTGTGTGTGACAGGGCAGGGGCTGAGGGCTGGAGATTTACGGTTTGGTCAGCCCCTTATCTGAAAGATTGGGGAGGGGATATTCCTTTACATCCCCCTTTTCTCTTCCTACCCTGCACCCCTCTTTCCCCCTCCACTCTCCCCTTCTAACCACCCCCCACTCTCTTCCTCCCCTTCTTCCCTTCTTCCCTCACCCCCTCTTCTCCCTCCCTCATTTTACCTTATGTGACCCTGGTCAAGGTCAGTGTGATGTCAGTAGCAGACATCACAGACCTAAATGGTCTCCGCTCTTTTCTAAACTTGACTCGCTTTTTAGGTTGTGAAAGGCGTCATCCTATTCTGAAATAGCCTGCTCTTCCTCCTCCTCTTCCTCCTGCTCTACCCTTCTCCCTCAGTGCCTGTCCTCGATACGCTCATTTCAGCTTTAAAAGAGGCGAACCACGGCCCTACCTCTCTCTCTCCCTTTCTCTCATTCTGTTCCTCTTCCCCTTTTTTATCTCTTCCCCTCTCTCTCTTTCACTCTTTCACTCTCTCTTCTCCCCTTCCTCTCTGTCTCTCTCCCTCTCTACCTCCATCTCTTTCTATTCCCCCCTCTTTCTCTCTCTCTTTGTCATGCAAAAGATGCAAAAGATGGCAGAGCTCTCTCTCTGTCTCTCTGTTTCCCTTCTCTCTCTCTCTCTCTGTCTCTCTCTCTCTCTCTCTCTCTCTCTCTCTCTCTCTCTCTCTCTCTCTCTCTCTCTCTCTCTCTCTCTCTCTCTCTCTCTCTCTCTCTCTCTCTGTGTCTCCCGCTTCCTCTACCTCTCTCTATCTCCCTTTCTCTCACCTCTCTCTCTTACGCACCCACTCTTTCTCTCTCTGTCCCGGCCATGGCTGACTGTTTGTCCTATTTAGGAAAAGTCCTATTTTGGAGGAGTCATTTCTAAAATCTAAAAGAGAGAGAGAGAGAGACAGAGAGAGAGAGAGAGAGACAGAGAGAGAGAGAGAGAAGGGAAACAGAGAGACAGAGAGAGAGCTCTGCCATCTTTTGCATCTTTTGCATGACAATGTGTTCACATGTTTTCACACACCCATCAAATAGCTACATTTCACAAGGACAGTTTGACTGCACTGCAGCAGCAGCTACCAGAAAGCTACCATGGCCCTGTTCATTCCTGGTAAGCTTTCTGTTTGACAACAGAGGCCTCTATCTCACAGTCTGCTTTACAAATGACACCCTATTTCCTATATAGTGCACTACTTTTGACCTGGACCCATAGGCACTTTGTAGGGAATAGGGTGCCATTTGGGACAGCGGCACAATCTATTACATTTACAGAGTCAGCTATTAACCCATGAAATTGAGAGCAGTGCAGCATCAAAATACCTCTTTGTGAATGCTTTGTTTGGGAATCATCAACTGAAATACCATGATGAAACACAATTGTGACAGATTGATAGTCAGTTAGTTTTCTAACTATTATTATAGATTAATTTGAATTATGGACTTAGTTATATCTTAAGATGGAGGGGGTTGTAAGATGGCGCCAGAGACGTTTACGTGCCCCCAGACGATTGTGTTTGTTTGTTTATTTACGTTGTTACTTATTTTGTACATAATGCTGCCACTACTGTCTTTTATGACCGAAAATAACATCTAGACATTAGGACTGCAATTACTCACCATGGACTAGCAGAATCCTCTTTTTCCTTTCACGACTCTGACGAGCCCAATGCGAAGGATACACTGCTTCCACTTTTATCCCCGTGATCTGCGTGAAGGGAAAGAGGGGCCGAAGATCAGGCTGCCTTCTGAGAATTCGGAGGCAGTCGAATAAACCCCCACTTCCCTCCATTCTGCTAGCAAACATGCAATCGTTGTACAATAAAATCGCTGAGTTACGCGGAAGATTAAACTACCAACGGGACATTAAAAACTGTAACATCTTATGCTTCACGGAGTCATGGCTGAACGATGACAATATCAGCAAACACAGCAGGCTGGTTACACGATGTACCGGCAGGATAGAACAGCTGCTTCTGGTAAGAGAAGGGGTGGCAGTCTATGCATTTTTGTAAACAACAGCTGGTGCACGATATCTAAGGAAGTCTCGCGCTATTGCTCGCCTGAGGTAGAGTATCTCATGATAAGCTGTAGACCACACTACCTACCGAGAGAGTTTTCATCTGTATTCTTTGTAGCTATTTACATACCACCACAGTCAGAGATTGTACATTAATGTATGTGTTCTGACAGTGTTAATTGTTTGTTTCCTGTTGTGTCTCTGACCCAGCAGCAGACAGAGACACTGATAACTATAATCAGAGCAGCTACAGTACAGCTTCTCACCTCTAAACAATATTAGTACAATAGTGCACCTTAGGCTACAATCAGCAGGAACCAATGTCCCAATATAAAAGTCTGTTGCATAAATTCCCTCCTGGGGTGTTACGTTGTTTAACTGCCCCCTATTATAGATAATCATTCAATCCCCGCCTCCTGTAGATAATCAATCTGGGTGGTGGTGAGACACTCTCTATGTTCCTTCTCTCTTTGATTGACTTAGGTAGTGAGGTAGGATGCTTTTGCTCCTAACTCCGAGATATGTGTGTGTGTGTGTGTGTCCTATGGAGTCCAGGAGTCCATTAATCATTTCCAAGAAAATGATTTTAGCTAATGCTATTACTCACTGTGGTATGACGCACGTTTCTAGTTCAACAGACCATGTAGCAGAATAATATGCGTTAAGCAGTGTGGTTCAGTCGGTCGAGAATGGCGCTTGCAATGCTAATGGTCGTTGGTTCAATTCCACCGGGGCCACCCAATTGGAAAAAGAATGCACACATGACTGTGAGTTGCTTTGGATAAAAGCTTCTGCTATGTGGCATATGTTATATTATTATGAACATAGGTTAAAGGCCATATTCCTTCAATTCATTTCAATCCATGATTGCACAACATGGTGTCTCTGCTCTTCATGAGTGAGTTGTTTTTTTTCCTTAGAATACATCCTCCAATGTACCTGGTAGCAGCAAACCTAATAGGTATAAACGTACACATATTACACTAGATGAACGTAGGCTAAGGGTTCTATTCCTTCAATTCATTTGAGTCCTTGATCACTAAACATGTGGTGTTTCTGCCATACATACAGTATACTGAATAAAAATATAAACGCAACATGTGTTTACTAACAGGTTTGTAGACAAATGTGTGCACGCAATTTGAGAGAAATAATCTTTTTGTACGTAAGGAACATTTCTGGGATTTGTTTTTGTCAGCTCATGAAAAATGGGACCAACACTTTACATGCTGCGTTTCTATTTTTGTTCAGTGTATATTAGTACATAATAGATTATATAAACTTAGGTTAAGCATCATATTTGCTCAAATCATTTGAATCCATGCTCACTCGACATGTTGCGTTTCTATTTTGTTCAGTGTATATTAGTACATATTAGATTATATAAACTGAGGATAAGAATCATATTTGCTCAAATCATTTGAATCCATGCTCACACAACATGTTGTGTTTTTGCCTCTGTCATTCATTGGTTTTCTCCTCAGAATACATCCTCCAATATACCTGGTAGCAGCACTTAGGTATAATTAAACATACACTTAGAAAAAGGGGTTCCAAAAGGGTTCTTCTGCTGTCCCCATAGGATAACACTTTTTGGTTCCATGGAGATTTATTTTAGGTTCCATGTAGAACCCTCTGGGGAAAGGGTTCTTCACAATGGGATTATACCTGGAACCAAAAGGGTTCTTTAATGGGTTCTCCAATGGGGACAGCCGAAAAACCATTTTAGGTTGTAGATAGCACCTTTCTTTCTAAGAGTGTATACATAATGAGTGTAGATTAAGGGTCATATTCGCTCTATTCATTTGAGTCCATGTTCATGTTTGTGCTGTATCCTATGTGGTTGTATAACAAATGGCATCCTATTCCCTAAACAGTGCACTACTTTTGGGTGCCATTTGGGATGCATTCCGTGAGTCATTGTTTTTCTCACAGAATACCCCCTGGTGAGCCTTAAGATGCAGGGGGCAGCTGGCTGAGATGGTCCTGTGTTGGTGGTGATGGTGATGTTGATCACAATGACGACAATGCTAAATCAAGGCAGTCTGGTCCTTAATGTCAAAACAAGCTCCCCTGCCCATGCCCTACCCAAACCACTTGATTTGAGTCCATGTTCGCACAACATGTGGTGTTTTTGCTGTACATCCCTACATATTAGTATATGTTAGAACATATTAGTACATATTAGAGTATATGGGAATAGGTTAAGGTGGCAGCTGGTTGAGATGGGCCTATGGTGGTGATGATGATGATGATGACAGTGCTCAATCAGTGTGCAGTTGGTTGTTAAGTAGTCTGGCGAATGGCCATCCATATTTCAACAAGCCCCCCGGCCCATCCTCTGCCCAGCCTAGCACCCATAGACCCAAATAGCCTCCTCTTCCTCCTGTCCCCACCCCCTCTGTACAGGACGCAGATGCTGCTGTTGCCCAGGGATTGTTGCCAGGCAGCTGAGGAGGAAGTGCTCATTTAGGGCTTTGGGGCTGTGGGGATTGAATGGGGATTTACTCAACAGGAGTTGAGATTGTGTCAGAGCTCTCTGCTGAGACTGTGACTGCATCCCAAATGGTACCCTATTACCTTCCTGGTGTAGTGCACTACCTATTGGGCACTATAAGGGGAATACATTGGACACTATATATAGGGAAGTTAGGCACTATATAGGAAATAAGGTACCAATTAGGACGCAGACTGTGACTGAGGTACCACGGTGTGAATAAGTTGTTTTACCACTGTGGTTGAGTAGTGTGAATAAGTTGTTTTACCACTGTGGTAGAGTAGTGTGAATAAGTTGTTTTACCACTGTGGTAGAGTAGTGCGAATAAGTTGTTTTACCACTGTGGTAGAGTAGTGTGAATAAGTTGTTTTACCACTGTGGTAGAGTAGTGTGAATAAGTTGTTTTACCACTGTGGTTGAGTAGTGTGAATAAGTTGTTTTACCACTGTGGTAGAGTAGTGTGAATAAGTTGTTTTACCACTGTGGTAGAGTAGTGTGAATAAGTTGTTTTACCACTGTGGTTGAGTAGTGCGAATAAGTTGTTTTACCACTGTGGTAGAGTAGTGTGAATAAGTTGTTTTACCACTGTGGTAGAGTAGTGTGAATAAGTTGTTTTACCACTGTGGTAGAGTAGTGTGAATAAGTTGTTTTACCACTGTGGTAGAGTAGTGCGAATAAGTTGTTTTACCACTGTGGTAGAGTAGTGTGAATAAGTTGTTTTACCACTGTGGTAGAGTAGTGTGAATAAGTTGTTTTACCACTGTGGTTGAGTAGTGTGAATAAGTTGTTTTACCACTGTGGTAGAGTAGTGTGAATAAGTTGTTTTACCACTGTGGTTGAGTAGTGCGAATAAGTTGTTTTACCACTGTGGTAGAGTAGTGTGAATAAGTTGTTTTACCACTGTGGTAGAGTAGTGTGAATAAGTTGTTTTACCACTGTGGTTGAGTAGTGTGAATAAGTTGTTTCACCACTGTGGTTGAGTAGTGCGAATAAGTTGTTTTACCACTGTGGTTGAGTAGTGTGAATAAGTTGTTTCACCACTGTGGTTGAGTAGTGTGAATAAGTTGTTTCACCACTGTGGTTGAGTAGTGTGAATAAGTTGTTTCACCACTGTGGTTGAGTAGTGTGAATAAGTTGTTTCACCACTGTGGTTGAGTAGTGTGAATAAGTTGTTTTACCACTGTGGTTGAGTAGTGTGAATAAGTTGTTTCACCACTGTGGTTGAGTAGTGTGAATAAGTTGTTTTACCACTGTGGTTGAGTAGTGTGAATAAGTTGTTTTACCACTGTGGTTGAGTAGTGTGAATAAGTTGTTTTACCACTGTGGTTGAGTAGTGTGAATAAGTTGTTTTACCACTGTGGTTGAGTAGTGTGAATAAGTTGTTTTACCACTGTGGTTGAGTAGTGTGAATAAGTTGTTTTACCACTGTGGTTGAGTAGTGTGAATAAGTTGTTTTACCACTGTGGTTGAGTAGTGTGAATAAGTTGTTTTACCACTGTGGTTGAGTAGTGTGAATAAGTTGTTTCACCACTGTGGTTGAGTAGTGTGAATAAGTTGTTTTACCACTGTGGTAGAGTAGTGTGAATAAGTTGTTTTACCACTGTGGTTGAGTAGTGTGAATAAGTTGTTTTACCACTGTGGTTGAGTAGTGTGAATAAGTTGTTTTACCACTGTGGTTGAGTAGTGTGAATAAGTTGTTTTACCACTGTGGTTGAGTAGTGCGAATAAGTTGTTTTACCACTGTGGTAGAGTAGTGCGAATAAGTTGTTTTACCACTGTGGTAGAGTAGTGCGAATAAGTTGTTTTACCACTGTGGTTGAGTAGTGTGAATAAGTTGTTTTACCACTGTGGTTGAGTAGTGCGAATAAGTTGTTTTACCACTGTAGTTGAGTAGTGTGAATAAGTTGTTTTACCACTGTGGTTGAGTAGTGCGAATAAGTTGTTTTACCACTGTGGTTGAGTAGTGCGAATAAGTTGTTTTACCACTGTGGTTGAGTAGTGCGAATAAGTTGTTTTACCACTGTGGTTGAGTAGTGCGAATAAGTTGTTTCACCACTGTGGTAGAGTAGTGTGAATAAGTTGTTTTACCACTGTAGTTGAGTAGTGTGAATAAGTTGTTTCACCACTGTGGTAGAGTAGTGTGAATAAGTTGTTTCACCACTGTGGTAGAGTAGTGTGAATAAGTTGTTTTACCACTGTAGTTGAGTAGTGTGAATAAGTTGTTTTACCACTGTGGTTGAGTAGTGTGAATAAGTTGTTTCACCACTGTGGTAGAGTAGTGTGAATAAGTTGTTTTACCACTGTAGTTGAGTAGTGTGAATAAGTTGTTTTACCACTGTGGTAGAGTTGTGTGAATAAGTTGTTTCACCACTGTGGTAGAGTAGTGTGAATAAGTTGTTTCACCACTGTGGTAGAGTAGTGTGAATAAGTTGTTTCACCACTGTGGTAGAGTAGTGTGAATAAGTTGTTTTACCACTGTGGTAGAGTAGTGTGAATAAGTTGTTTCACCACTGTGGTAGAGTAGTGTGAATAAGTTGTTTTACCACTGTGGTTGAGTAGTGTGAATAAGTTGTTTCACCACTGTGGTAGAGTAGTGTGAATAAGTTGTTTCACCACTGTGGTAGAGTAGTGTGAATAAGTTGTTTTACCACTGTGGTAGAGTAGTGTGAATAAGTTGTTTCACCACTGTGGTAGAGTAGTGTGAATAAGTTGTTTCACCACTGTGGTAGAGTAGTGTGAATAAGTTGTTTCACCACTGTGGTAGAGTAGTGTGAATAAGTTGTTTTACCACTGTGGTAGAGTAGTGTGAATAAGTTGTTTCACCACTGTGGTAGAGTAGTGTGAATAAGTTGTTTCACCACTGTGGTAGAGTAGTGTGAATAAGTTGTTTTACCACTGTGGTTGAGTAGTGTGAATAAGTTGTTTCACCACTGTGGTAGAGTAGTGTGAATAAGTTGTTTCACCACTGTGGTAGAGTAGTGTGAATAAGTTGTTTTACCACTGTGGTAGAGTAGTGTGAATAAGTTGTTTCACCACTGTGGTAGAGTAGTGTGAATAAGTTGTTTCACCACTGTGGTAGAGTAGTGTGAATAAGTTGTTTTACCACTGTGGTAGAGTAGTGTGAATAAGTTGTTTCACCACTGTGGTAGAGTAGTGTGAATAAGTTGTTTCACCACTGTGGTAGAGTAGTGTGAATAAGTTGTTTCACCACTGTGGTTGAGTAGTGTGAATAAGTTGTTTCACCACTGTGGTTGAGTAGTGTGAATTAGATGCTGTACCTCTGAGTGTTAAATATGTTCTCGTCTACACAGTGAGCATGTTTCTCACCAGTGGAAGTGAATCTCTGAAGAGCAAGTATATTGTACAGCAGTGGAGGCTGCAGAGGGGAGGACGGCTCATAATAATGTCTTGAATGGAACAAATGGAATGGCATCAAACACCTGGAAACCATTACCTCGAGCCCATACTCCAAATGAAGGTGCCACAAACCTCCTGTATATGTCATGTTTGTCATTCATTGTCATGTCTTGTCCCTGTGCTCCCCATGCTATTAGTTTCCCTCTGCTGGTCTTGTTTGGTTCTTTCCTTCTCTCTCCCCCTCCCTCTCTCACTCTCTCGCTCTCTCTTCTCTCTGTCGTTCCGTTCCTGCTCCCAGCTGTTCCTATTCCCCTAATCACCATTTAGTCTTTCCACACCTGTTCCCGATCCTTTCCCCTGATTAGACTCCCTATTTATTCCTTTGTGATCCGTCCCTGTTCCATCGGTTCCTTGTTTTGTATTCCATGCTGTGATTGCGTTTCGCCCTGTCCTGTCGTGTTTTTTGCCGTGATTGTGTATCACCCTGTCCTGTCGTGTTTTGTGCCTTCTTCAGACGCTGCGTGTGAGCAGGTGTCTCAGTTGACTACGGCCTGCGCCTACCCGGCGACCTGCAGTCTGTGGCCGCTTCTCCAGTTGTTTTCCCTCTACTAATCTAGAGGATTTCAGTTATTCGGTTTTGAACATTAATAAACTCTGTTTCTGTTAAGTCGCGTTTGGGTCCTCCTTCACCTGCATGACAGAAGGAACCGATCAAAGAATGGACCCAGCGACTTCAGACGCTCGTTACACTGCCGTCGAGATCCAAGGAGCCATGCTCGGCAGACACGAGCAGGAATTGTCTGCTGCTCGCCATGCCGTGGAGAACCTGGCCGCTCAGGTTTCCGACCTCTCTGGACAGTTCCAGAGTCTACGTCTCGTGCCACCTGTTACTCCCTGGCCTGCCGAGCCTCCTGAACCCAGGGTTAATAACCCACCTTGCTACTCCGGGCAGCCCACTGAGTGCCGCTCCTTTCTCACGCAGTGTGAGATTGTGTTCTCTCTCCAACCCCACACATACTCTAGAGAGAGAGCTCGGGTTGCTTTCGTCATTTCACTCCTTACTGGCCGGGCTCGAGAATGGGGCACAGCTATCTGGGAGGCAAGGGCTGATTGCTCTAACAGATTCCAGAACTTTAAAGAGGAGATGATTCGGGTTTTTGACCGTTCAGTTTTTGGTGAGGAGGCTTCTAGGGCCCTGGCTTCCTTATGCCAAGGTGAACGGTCCATAACGGATTATTCCATTGAGTTTCGCACTCTTGCTGCCTCTAGTGAGTGGAACGAGCCGGCGCTGCTCGCTCGTTTTCTGGAGGGACTCCACGCAGTGGTTAAGGATGAGATTCTCTCCCGGGAGGTTCCTTCAGATGTGGACTCCTTGATTGCTCTCGCCATCCGCATAGAACGACGGGTAGATCTTCGTCACCGGGCTCGTGGAAGAGAGCTCGCATCAACGGTGTTTCCCTGCTCCGCATCGCAACCATCTCCCTCTGGCTTTGAGACTGAGCCCATGCAGCTGGGAGGGATTCGCATCTCGAATAAGGAGAGGGAACAGAGGATCACCAACCGCCTGTGCCTCTATTGCGGAGTTGCTGGACATTTTGTTATTTCATGTCCAGTAAGAGGCCAGAGCCCATCAGTAAGCGGAGGGCTACTGGTGAGCGCTACTACTCAGGTCCCTTCATCTAGATCTTGTACTACTATGTCGGTCCATCTACGCTGGACCGGTTCGGGTGCTACATGCAGTGCTTTGATTGACTCTGGGGCTGAGGGTTGTTTCATGGACGAAGCATGGGCTCGGAAACATAACATTCCTTTCAGACCGTTAGACAGGCCTACGCCCATGTTTGCCTTAGATGGTAGTCATCTTCCCAGTATCAAATTTGAGACACTACCTTTAACTCTCACAGTATCTGGTAACCACAGTGAGACTATGTCTTTTTTGATTTTCCGTTCACCGTTTACACCTGTTGTTTTGGGTCACCCCTGGCTTGTATGTCATAATCCTTCTATTAATTGGTCTAGTAATTCTATCCTATCCTGGAACGTTTCTTGTCATGTGAAGTGTTTAATGTCTGCCATCCCTCCCATTTCTTCTGTCCCTACTTCTCAGGAGGAACCTGGCGATTTGACAGGAGTGCCGGAGGAATATCATGATCTGCGCACGGTCTTCAGTCAGTCCCGAGCCAACTCCCTTCCTCCTCACCGGTCGTATGATTGTAGTATTGATCTCCTTCCGGGGACCACTCCTCCTCGAGGTAGACTATACTCTCTGTCGGCTCCCGAACGTAAGGCTCTCGAGGATTATTTGTCTGTGTCTCTTGACGCCGGTACCATAGTGCCTTCTTCCTCTCCGGCCGGGGCGGGGTTCTTTTTGTTAAGAAGAAGGACGGTACTCTGCGCCCTGCGTGGATTATCGAGGGCTGAATGACATAACGGTTAAGAATCGTTATCCGCTTCCCCTTATGTCATCAGCCTTCGAGATTCTGCAGGGAGCCAGGTGCTTTACTAAGTTGGACCTTCGTAACGCTTACCATCTCGTGCGCATCAGAGAGGGGGACGAGTGGAAAACGGCGTTTAATACTCCGTTAGGGCATTTTGAGTACCGGGTTCTGCCGTTCGGTCTCGCCAATGCGCCAGCTGTTTTTCAGGCATTAGTTAATGATGTTCTGAGAGACATGCTGAATATTTTTGTTTTTGTCTATCTTGACGATATCCTGATTTTTTCTCCGTCACTCGAGATTCATGTTCAGCACGTTCGACGTGTTCTACAGCGCCTTTTAGAGAATTGTCTCTACGTAAAGGCTGAGAAGTGCTCTTTTCATGTCTCCTCCGTTACTTTTCTCGGTTCCGTTATTTCCGCTGAAGGCATTCAGATGGATTCCGCTAAGGTCCAAGCTGTCAGTGATTGGCCCGTTCCAAGGTCACGTGTCGAGTTGCAGCGCTTCTTAGGTTTCGCTAATTTCTATCGGCGTTTCATTCGTAATTTCGGTCAAGTTGCTGCCCCTCTCACAGCTCTTACTTCTGTCAAGACGTGTTTTAAGTGGTCCGGTTCCGCCCAGGGAGCTTTTGATCTCCTAAAAGAACGTTTTACGTCCGCTCCTATCCTCGTTACTCCTGACGTCACTAGACAATTCATTGTCGAGGTTGACGCTTCAGAGGTAGGCGTGGGAGCCATTCTATCCCAGCGCTCCCAGTCTGACGATAAGGTTCATCCTTGCGCTTATTTTTCTCATCGCCTGTCGCCATCTGAGCGCAACTATGATGTGGGTAACCGTGAACTGCTCGCCATCCGCTTAGCCCTAGGCGAATGGCGACAGTGGTTGGAGGGGG
This sequence comes from Oncorhynchus gorbuscha, assembly GCF_021184085.1. NCBI lineage: Eukaryota > Metazoa > Chordata > Actinopteri > Salmoniformes > Salmonidae > Oncorhynchus > Oncorhynchus gorbuscha. Next base: position 25,131,487 of record NC_060181.1, on the reverse strand, counting down.
CGACCGTTCCTTTTGTCGTTTGGACAGACCATAAGAACCTTGAGTACATCCGTTCTGCCAAACGACTTAATGCCCGTCAAGCTCGTTGGGCGTTGTTTTTCGCTCGTTTCGAGTTTGTGATTTCTTACCGTCCGGGTAGCAAGAACACCAAGCCTGATGCCTTATCCCGTCTGTTTAGTTCTTCTGTGGCTTCTACTGATCCCGAGGGGATTCTTCCTTATGGGCGTGTTGTCGGGTTAACAGTCTGGGGAATTGAAAGACAGGTTAAGCAAGCACTCACGCACACTGCGTCGCCGCGCGCTTGTCCTAGTAACCTCCTTTTCGTTCCTGTTTCCACTCGTCTGGCTGTTCTTCAGTGGGCTCACTCTGCCAAGTTAGCGGGTCATCCCGGTGTTCGAGGCACTCTTGCGTCTATTCGCCAGCGCTTTTGGTGGCCGACTCAGGAGCGTGACACGCGCCGCTTCGTGGCTGCCTGTTCGGACTGCGCGCAGACTAAGTCGGGTAACTCTCCTCCTGCCGGTCGTCTCAGACCGCTCCCCATTCCTTCTCGACCATGGTCTCACATTGCCTTAGACTTCATTACCGGTCTGCCTTTGTCTGCGGGGAAGACTGTGATTCTGACGGTTGTCGATAGGTTCTCTAAGGCGGCACATTTCATTCCCTCGCTAAACTTCCTTCCGCTAAGGAGACGGCACAAATCATTATTGAGAATGTATTCAGAATTCATGGCCTCCCGTTAGACGCCGTTTCAGACAGAGGTCCGCAATTCACGTCACAGTTTTGGAGGGAGTTCTGTCGTTTGATTGGTGCGTCCGTCAGTCTCTCTTCCGGGTTTCATCCCCAGTCTAACGGTCAAGCAGAAAGGGCCAATCAGACGATTGGTCGCATACTACGCAGCCTTTCTTTCAGGAACCCTGCGTCTTGGGCAGAACAGCTCCCCTGGGCAGAATACGCTCACAATTCGCTTCCTTCGTCTGCTACCGGGTTATCTCCGTTTCAGAGTAGTCTGGGTTACCAGCCTCCTCTGTTCTCATCCCAGCTTGCCGAGTCCAGCGTTCCTCCGCTCAAGCGTTTGTCCAACGTTGTGAGCGCACCTGGAGGAGGGTGAGGTCTGCACTTTGCCGTTACAGGGCACAGACGGTGAGAGCCGCCAATAAACGCAGGATTAAGAGTCCAAGGTATTGTTGCGGCCAGAGAGTGTGGCTTTCCACTCGCAACCTTCCTCTTACGACAGCTTCTCGTAAGTTGACTCCGCGGTTCATTGGTCCGTTCCGTGTCTCCCAGGTCGTCAATCCTGTCGCTGTGCGACTGCTTCTTCCGCGACATCTTCGTCGCGTCCATCCTGTCTTCCATGTCTCCTGTGTTAAGCCCTTTCTTCGCACCCCGTTCGTCTTCCCTCCCCCCTCCCGTCCTTGTCGAGAGCGCACCTATTTACAAGGTACATAAAATTATGGACATGCGTTCTCGGGACGGGGTCACCAATACCTAGTGGATTGGGAGGGTTACGGTCCTGAGGAGAGGAGTTGGGTTCCGTCTCGGGACGTGCTGGACCGTTCGCTCATCGATGATTTCCTCCGTTGCCGCCAGGATTCCTCCTCGAGTGCGCCAGGAGGCGCTCGGTGAGTGGGGGGTACTGTCATGTTTGTCATTCATTGTCATGTCTTGTCCCTGTGCTCCCCATGCTATTAGTTTCCCTCTGCTGGTCTTGTTTGGTTCTTTCCTTCTCTCTCCCCTCCCTCTCTCACTCTCTCGCTCTCTTCTCTCTGTCGTTCCGTTCCTGCTCCCAGCTGTTCCTATTCCCCTAATCACCATTTAGTCTTTCCACACCTGTTCCCGATCCTTTCCCCTGATTAGACTCCCTATTTATTCCTTTGTGATCCGTCCCTGTTCCATCGGTTCCTTGTTTTGTATTCCATGCTGTGATTGCGTTTCGCCCTGTCCTGTCGTGTTTTTTGCCGTGATTGTGTATCACCCTGTCCTGTCGTGTTTTGTGCCTTCTTCAGACGCTGCGTGTGAGCAGGTGTCTCAGTTGACTACGGCCTGCGCCTACCCGAAGCGACCTGCAGTCTGTGGCCGCTTCTCCAGTTGTTTTCCCCCTCTACTAATCTAGAGGATTTCAGTTATTCGGTTTTGAACATTAATAAACTCTGTTTCTGTTAAGTCGCGTTTGGGTCCTCCTTCACCTGCATGACAGTATAGTACAGGTAACTGCTAAATAAATAAAACAACACTTACATAAAGTGTCTTAGTAGGGTGTTGGGCCACCACGAGCCGCCAGAACATATTCTATGCGCCTAGGCATAGATAATGGGAAAATGGGCTTTTTATACATGAACCTAAGCATTATGGGATGTTAATTTCTTAATTAACTCAGGAACCACACCTGTATGGAAGCACCTGCTTTCAATATCCTTTGTATCCCTCATTTTCTCAAGTGTTTATTTTGACAGTTACCTGAAGTTCCAGTTCCATGAGATACAGTACTAGTACTAGTCAAAAGTTTGGACACACCTACTCATTCAAGGGTTTTTCAATGTAAAAAAAAGTATTTTCTACATTTTAGAATAATAGTGAAGATATCAAAACTATTAAATAACACATGGAATCATGTAGTAACAAAAAAAGTGTTAAACAAATCTAAACATAGTTTATATTTGAAATTCTTCAAATTAGCCACCCTTTGCCTTGATGACAGCTTTGCACACTCTTGGCATTCTCTCAACTAGATTCACCTGGAGTGCTTTTCCAACAGTCTTAAAGGAGCTCCCACATATGCTGAGCCCTTGTTGGGTGCTTTTCCTTCACTCTGCGGTCCAACTCATTCCAAACCATCTCAATTGGGTTGAGGTCAGGTGATTGTGGAGGCCAGGTCATCTGATGCAGCCCTCCTTCACTCCCCTTCTTGGTCAAATAGCCCTTACCTAGCCTGGAGTTGTGTCACCAGCAAATCACCCCCACACCTTCACCCCTCCTCCATGCTTCACAGTGGGAACCACATGTGGGGAGATAATCCTTTTACCTACTCTGCGTCTCACAAAGACACAGCGGTTGGAGCCAAAAATCTTGAATTTGGACGCATCAGACCAATAGACAGATTCCCACTGGTCTAATGTACATTCCTTGTGTTTCTTGGCCCGAGCAAGTCTCTTCTTATTATTTGTGTCCTTTAGTAGTGGTTAATTTTCAGCAATTCAACCATGAAGGCCTGATTCACACAGTCTCATCTGAACAGTTGATGTTGAGATGTGTCTGTTACTTGAACTCTGTGAAGCATTTATTTTGGCTGCAATTTCTGAGGCTGGTAACTGTAATGAACTTATCCTCTGCAGCAGAGGTAACTCTGGGTCTTCATTTCCTGTGGCAGTCCTCATGAGAGCCAGTTTCATCATAGCACTTGATGATTTTTGCGACTGTACTTGAAGAAACTTTCAAAGTTCTTGAAATTTCCACATTGACTGACCTTCATTTGTTGAAGTAATGATGGACTGTTGTTTCTCTTTGCTTATTTGAGCTGTTCTTGCCAGAATATGGACTTGGTTTTTACCAAATAGGGCTATCTTCTGTATACCACCCCTACCTTGTCACAACAGAACTGATTGGCTCAAACGCATTAAGGAAAACAATTCCACAGATGAACTTTTAACAAGGCACACCTGTTAATTTAAATGCATTCCAGGTGACTACCTCATGAAGATGGTTGAGAGAATGCCAAGAGTGTGCAAAGCTGTCATCAAGGCAAAGGGTGGCTACTTTGAATAATCTACAATATATTTAGATTTGTTTAAGTTTTTTTGTTACTACAGGATTCCATATGTGTTATTTCATCGTTTTGATGTCTTCACTATTATTCTACAATGTAGAAAATAGTACAAATAAAGAAAAACCCTGGAATGAGTAGGTGTGTCCAAACCTTTGACTGGTACCGTACATCAAAAGTACATGATGAACTGAGGAGCAGTCTGAGTCTTTAGTAGTCCGGTAAACTACCATCATTCGTCTTTTGAATGCTCAGGGGAGAGACGTCTATTCCTCTCCAGAAACTGTCCATCCATGTCCTCTTTATCCTTCTTAAAATGACTCCTTTATTTCCTCTTCTATCACTCTCCATCAATGTCTCTCCTGGTGGGATACTGTCGCTGGCTCGGTAGAGGGCCTGACCCCTCCACAGTTAGTTTCCTCTCTTTCTTTCACACTTTCTCTCTTTCACTCTGTTGACCAACAATGTCCTCTCTGATCCCCTCCTCAGGGCCAATTATACCTGCCTGGATGGATGGAGGGAGAGAGGGATGAGGGGAGAGTGAGTGAATGGAGAGAGGGAGGCAGCGATAAGAGAAGAGAGAGTCAATGGAGGGAGAGAGGGATGAGGGGAGAATGTTTAGTGAGTTAAAAGAAGGTTAAGGAAAAGCATACCTTTCTTTGGGATAAGTTAAAAATATATATATATTTTTCCAACCATTCAAACACAATGCAACATACTTCTTCATCTCGGGCATACTTTTAACACCCCATGCACACACTGCTATAAACAGCCTACATGCCATGGTTATCTTCACAAACAGATGCAGTGGTAAACCAAGTGCTATGAGTGAGATGATGCTATGTGCTAAGTAGGCTTTATGCTCTTACAGAGAAAGCACTGGCTAGCAGTGATTACAGAGACAGTTGTGTGTGCAGCATGGATGCATGTAGTGTTCTGTGTCCCTAATGGCCCACTATTCCCTATGCAGTGCACTACTTTTGACATGAGCCCTATGGGTCCTGGTCAAAAGCAATGCACTATATAGGGAATAGGGTGCCAGAGCAGCCGTAGTGACTCAGTGAGCCCCAGACAGCCATTGTGTCGCTTGGCAGTAAGCTGTGTCTTCAGGTTCCGGTAGTGTGATCATCATCGGGCTGTTCTGTGGTCAGTGGTATTATTTGGAGAAGCAGTCATCACAGCTGCAGCCCAGACACTGTATATATACACAGAGTTGGAGTGCTGATCTAGGATCAGCTTTGCCTTTTATATCATAATGAATAAGATTACATTGACAGGGGGGATGCAATCCTAGATCAGCACTCCTACTCTCAGATGCTTTATGAATGTGCACTGAGTCTCCACAGAACAGGCAGCTAACTGCTTGGGATCCATTGATTACTAGATTGTGAGTCAGAGAGTCAGTGTGGATGGCAGTGTTGCTTTCATTGGAAATCAAGAAAAGGTGTATGAGAATATGTAAACCAAAGGAATGGTAACTTTATTCTCAAAGCATAGCGTTCTTAGCTTGGTCCTGGATCTCGTTGTGCTGTCTTGTCTTTGGCAAGACTGCACAAACAGATCTGGGACCAATCTACAGTGTTGACCCTGCAGATAGCTTTTTATGATGCGTCATACTCGTGTGCTACTTTGTTAAATGATATTTAAGTTACCTACTCAGCCTACTTGCTCATTAAAGTTGCACTGGTTAGTTATATAAATACTTTGGCATGAAATACTTTATGATTTCTGTAGATGTCTCTTGGCTGTCAGTGAGATTATGTAATATGGTTTTGGGGTTCCACTGATAATAATGTCCTAGGTTGGGCAGCTTGTGCGCACACACACACACACACACACACACACACACACACACACACACACACACACACACACACACACACACACACACACACACACACACACACACACACACACACACACACACACACACACACACACACACACACACACACACACACACACACACACACACACACACACACACACACACACACACAGTCTAGCAGCAGCATCACTAACACAGTAACTGAGTGTGGCAGGAGGCACAGCAGAGGCAATGTCTTACAGCACATACACCCAGCCATAGCCCAGCACAAAATGGTCTCATAATTCTCCATAATGGAGACACTGGAGGCATATATTCACATCGGATTATTACACTCCAACACTATAGAGGAGATGACAGGGGAAAGAGGGAGGATGAGGAGAGGGAGGTGGGGAAGGAGGAATAGGAGGAAGGAAAAGGCGGAGAAGGAAGGAGGTGTGGAGGCGGTCCTCAGGCACCTGCAGGGTTACTTCCCAAATGGCACCCTATTCCCTACATCGTGATCAGAGCCATATGGGCTCTTGTCAAAAGTAATGCAGTAAATAGGGAATAGAGTGCCATTTGGGACACAGCCCAGGAGTTGCTGCTGCGCCCCAGTTCTGTCAGCGGTCATTTCCAGGAGAATGAATAATTCGGCTGCAGCATCAGGAGGCCTCATTGGCACATCTCCCTGTTTATGAACCAGAGCAGTGAGACAAACCAGGTTGTAAACACCAGGCCTGTGCCTGAAATGGCACCATTTTCCCTACGTAGTGCAAAGGGTATATGATTTTTTTTGTTTCATGCGTTTCATTTTATGATATCAAATTTGTAGTTACAGTCTTATCCCATCACTGCAACCCCTGTACAGACTCAGGAGTGGTGAACGTTGAGAGCCATGGGTCCTCTGAAGCAAGACACAGCCTGGGATTGAACCTAGGTCTGTAGTGACACCTGAAGCATTGTGATGGAGTGCCTTAGACCAATGCACCACTCGGGAGGCCGTAGTGCACTACGCTCTATGCGGATAGTGCACTACATAGGAAATAGGGTCCCTGGTCAAAAGTAGTACACTATAAAGAGAATAGTATGCTATTTCAGATGCAATCCAGGTCTGTCTCATTGAGAAATCTGGACCATCTCAATCAATCACACCTTTAGGCTTCACACATACACTATATATACAAAAGTATGTGGATAGCCCTTCAAATTAGTGGATTCGGCTATTTCAGCCGCAGCTGTTAGTGACAGGTGTATACAATCGATCACATAGCCATGCAATCTCCATAGACAAACATTGACAGTAGAATGGCCTTACTGAAGAGCTCAGTGACACCAACATAGGATGCCACCTTTCCAACAAGTTAGTTTGTAAAATGTCTGCCCCGCTAGAGCTGCCCCAGTCAACTGTAAGTGCTGTTATTGTGAAGTGGAAATGTCCAGGAGCAACAATGGCTCAGCCGCGAAGTGGTAGACCACACAAGCTCACAGAACCGGACCAAGCGGGTAACGTGTATAAATCGCTTCTCCTCAGCCGCAACACTCACTACAGAGTTTCAAACTGCCTTTCAAACTACCTCAAGAACTGTTTATCGGGAGCTTCATGAAATGGGTTTCCATGGCCGAGCAGCCACCCACAAGCCTAAGATCACAATGCCAAGCGTCGACTGGAGTGGTGTAAAGCTCACTGCCATGGGACTCTGGAGCAGTGGAAACGTGTGATGAATCACTATTTGGCAGTCCGACGGACAAATCTGGGTTTGGCGGATGCAAGGAGAATGCTACCTGCCCCAATGCATAGTGCCAACTGTAAAGTTTGGTGAAGGAGGAATAATGGTCTGGGGCTGTTTTTCATGGTCCAGCTAGGCCCCTTAGTTCCAGTGAAGGAAAATCTTAACACTACAGCATACAATGACATACAAGATGATTCTGTGTTTCCAACTTTGTGGCAACAGTTTGTGGCAGGCCCTTTCTTGTTTCAGCATGACAATGTCCCCATACACAAAGGTCCATACAGAAATGTTTTTGTGAGATCGGTGATCGGTGTGGAAGAACTTGACTAGCCTGCACAAAGCTCTGACCTCAACCCCATCGAACACCTATGTGATGTATTGGAACCCCGACTGCGAGCCAGGCCTATTTGCCTAACATCAGTGCCTGACCTCACTAATTACCTTGTGGCTGAATGGAAGCAAGTCAGCAATGTTCCAACATCTAGTGGAATGCCCTCCCAGAAGAGTGGAGACTGTTATAGCAGCAAAGGGGGGACCAACTCCAAATTAATTCCCATGATTTTGGAATTAGATGTTCGACAAGCAGGTGTCCACATACTTTTGGTAATGTTGTGCAGATTCCCCCCTCTACTACACTGCAGTACCACAGCCCAGCCATAGAAATAGATAGGTAGACCTGTCTTGGGCTGAGTCTGAAATGGCAGCCTATTCCCTCATCTCATTCTATCCCAGACATAGAGGTCAAATCTCTCTGTCATAGCCCATGGCTTAGTGTGAAGTTCAAAGAGCCTTACCCTGGTGTCGGTTTACACTGGGCCATTCCTCTGGACAGTTGGTCAATCAATCTGTGCTGAAATCAGTATTGCATGCAAATCATCAAAACCCAGGGAAGCTAGGAATTCAGTGGGGTAATGGGTCACAGGGCCGGGCGGGTGTGTCTCTGGGAGGGGGACAGCTGGTGGAAACGGGTGGAAGGAGGAGGAAGGGAAGAGGAAGAGGGAGGAAGAAGGGGTTTGGGGGTTACTTGACTTTGGGCACTGGGGACTATGGGACTGGGGTCACACCTGTTAGAGTGGCTTATTGATGGACGCCATGCAGCTTTGTGAAACAAGGGTGCTGGAACTGGAAGGAAACCTTGAATTAAGCTTTAGCACAGTAGCCAAGCACTGTATAAGGGTTCAGATACAATAACAATATACACACACACACAGGCACACACACACACACACACACACAGGCACACAGGCACACAGGCACATGCAGACACACACACACACACAGGCACACAGGCACATGCAGACACACACACACACGCACGCACACACACGCACACACACACACACACACACACACACACACACACACACACACACACACACACACACACACACACACACACACACACACACACACACACACACACACACACACACACACACACACACACACACACACACACACACACACACACACACACACACACACACACACGCAGACACACACAGGCACACGCAGACACACAGGCACACTTTCCTGCTATACTAGAGAGAGTGGCATCATCAATTCATACTGTGATAAATGCAGGTACTGCTCTTTCAAACCATTTCCCCCCCCCCACAAAAAAGCCTGTGCTCCAAGAAGAATAACACACAAGAAGCTCGTTAACCAGCTGAGGTATAGAGCAGTTTAACAATGCACTGTGCACCCATCCAATCCCATAGCATAGACAGATAGATAAGGTATTTGGCCATGTGTATTTGGCCATGTGCTGGTCCTGTGTGTTAACTAGAGAGTCAGTGTGGTGCAGAAGTGCAGCCAGGCTGGAGGATCCCCGCTGGTCAGTCAGAGGCTGTGTCCCAAATGGCACCCTATTCCCTATATAGTGCAATACATTTGCAATACATTTGACCAGGGCCATAAGGTGCACTATGTAGAAAATGGGGTGCCATTTGGCATGGAAACAGAGACTGTAGTATGGCCTTCGGAACAGATCATCTTCAGCTGACTGTGCAGTGGCCAAAGCCCTTCTTCCCCTCTTGTCCCTCTCTCTCCCCCTCTCATCCCCCTCTCTCCCCTCCCCTTGGCAGCTGTCAGCTCAAGGATAGGGTGTGTGACACCACAGCACCTGCACACAGGATACTAGATAGATGAGAGGAGAGGACGGCAGTCAGTCAGTCAAACCCCTCTGAGAGGCAGTGTAGAGTTTTCAATTAGCTTTTATAAATTGGGTAGTTTGAGCCCTGAATGCTGATTGGCTGACAGCCGTGGTATATCAAACTTTATACCACAGGTATGAGAACATTTATTTTTACTGCTCTAATTACGTTGGTCACAAGTTTATAATAGCAATAAAGCACCTCAAGGGTTTGTGGTATATAGCCAATATACCACGGCTAAAGTCTGTATCCAGGCACTCTGCATTGCGTCATGCATTAGAACAGCCCTTAGCCGTGGTATATTGGCCATATACCACACCCCCTCATGCTTTATTGCTTAAGTATAACTAATGGACACACTATTGGTGCTGTGTTTACTGTCCTTTACTGACATGTTGGAATACCAATTAAAACATGTCATATGGAACTGATGAGAGGTGTAATATACCTTTGGTCTGGAAGGTATATTAGGCCTTTATGGTAGAGTTGCCAGACGGAAGCCACTCAGTGAAAGGCACATAATGGCCCCCTTGGAGTTTGCCAAAAGCCACCTAAAGGACTCTCAGACCATGAGAAACAAGATTCTCTGGTCTGATGAAACCAAGATTGAACTCTTTGGCCTAAATGCCAAGCGTCACGTTTGGAGGAAACCTGGCACCATCCCTACGGTGAAGCATGGTGGTGAGGTCCGTGATGAAGAGAGATCCGTGATCCATGAAGAACTCCAGAGAACTCAGGACCATACACTGGGGTGAAGGTTCAGCTTCCAACAGGACAACGACCCAAAGCATACAGCCAAAGCAACACAGGTGTGGCTTCGGGACAGGTCTCTGAATGTCCTTGAGTGGCCCAGCCAGAGCTCAGACTTGAACCCGATCAAACATCTCTGGAGAGACCTGAAAATAGCTTTGCAGGAATGCTCCACATCCAACCTGACAGAGCTTGAGAGGATCTGCAGAGAAGAATGGGAGAAACTCCCCAAATACAGGTGTGCCAAGCTTGTAGCGTCATACCCAAGAAGACTTGAGGTTGAAATCGCTGCCAAAGGTGCTTCAACAAAGTACTGAGTAAAGGGTCTGAATACTTATGTAGATGTGATATTTCAAATTTGCTAACATTTCTAAAAAATAAACATTATGGGGTATTGTGTGATGAGGGAAAAACTATTTAATCAATTTTAGAATAAGACTGTAAAGTAACAAAACGTGGAAAATGTAATGTGGTCTGAATACTTTCCGATGAAACAATATATTTTATCTTGTTTTGTAGATCATGATCAGTGAGTTAACAGTCAGTGTGTGTGTGCGTGTGTTTGTGCGTGTGTGTGTTTCAGGGTGAGGAACGCCCGCTACCAGTGAAGGTTTGCTGCTCGGCCGTCCAGCTGTACATGCGGGGCAAGCCCAAGAGTGTAACCCTGGAGGCCAAGGCCGGCCAGGCCCACGCAGACTTCCGTAAGAACCGCGACGGTTTCACCCTCCTGATCCCCTCCAACTGAGACAGTCACCACCAGCTACCCCAGGCACATTCTAATCTGGACCTCAAAGCCTGCTGATTTTTATGTTCTTGGAAAAGGAGCTTCAATCTTATTGGTTGAAAATGTAAAACCAATGCACTGATGGTTGGAGTTGGAACTACTCATTATGGCAGGGACTCACACTGGCCATTGGATGTTTTTTGTCATATGATGTATGGTTTAGATGCTCACAGGTATAACGTTTAACTTTAAAAACATATTTTTTATATGATTTCATGTTTTTGCACTTTTCAGGGAATTAACAGAGATGTATAGCCAAGAGATTGAAATGCAAACAAGAATAGCAATATTTCACATACATTTTTTTCAGACTAACTTAGTTTAGACACAGTGTTTTTATACTGTATATTCAGCAGAGAAGACAGCTATTTTACTGCCTTTGAGAAATGTGAATACTCCTTTAAAGTGCATCATCTCAACACACTGCCTTGAAAGGGCAGACCATGAGATTAATAGCAATAATGGAAAAGCAAATAAATATTTATTAAAATGTATTTTATCGCAGTATGTGTAGATGTTTTTACTCTACCAAAACAGTATATATAATATGTTTACATTATATTATTCATACTATTTATTTTCATTTGAAATATTATTATATTTTTATAATATGGGCCAATTTTCTGGACCCAGATTAAGTCCATTGAACAGTCTTATTCTGGGTTAGAGATACCAACCCTATACACTGTAATGTAACTGAGAGCATATCAATCTTTCTCTGTCTTCCTCTCACCCTTTCTACCTCCATCTCTCTTCCTCTCTCTGCCCCCCCTCCCCAATCTCCCTCTCCCACACTCTCTTTCTGTGTCTCTCTCCACTTTGTCCTGATGGTACCTCTTAGTGATGGCCTGGCCTCAGTGTGACTCTGCTTTCTTCTCCATGCCCTGACATCCTCTATCTCCATCCTCCCGTCCCCTGACATCTACCCTCTCCATCCTCCTCTCCTGACATCCTCTATCTCCATCCTCCCCTCTCCTGACATCCTCTATCTCCATCCTCCTCTCCTCCCCTCTCCTGACATCCTCCCTCTCTATCATCCCCTCCCATGACATCCCTCATGTTGTGAGTCCCCCAGTCTCTCTCTAATCCATTCTGACGTGTGTGTGTGTGTGTGTGTGTGTGTGTGTGTGTGTGTGTGTGTGTGTGTGTGTGTGTGTGTGTGTGTGTGTGTGTGTGTGTGTGTGTGTGTGTGTGTGTGTGTGTGTGTGTGTGTGTGTGTGTGTGTGTGTGCACATTGGTAGAAAAAGTACTCAAATGCCATACTGTAGTTAAAGTAAAGATACCGAAAAAAGAAAATGACTCATGTAAAGTGAAAGTTACCCAGTAAAATACTACTTGAGTAAAAGTCTAAAAGTATCTGGTTTTAAATGTACTTAAGTACAATGATCGAAAGAGTACTCAATCATCATACTTGAGTAAAAGTACAAAGTAAAAGTAAATGCTATACATCATATTCCTTATAGTGAGCAAACTAGACGGTATGATTTTCTTATTATTTTTAATTACAGACAGACAGGGACACACTCCAACACATAATTTACAAACATAGTATTTGTGTTTTGTGATTCTGCCAGATCAGAGGCAGTAGAGATGACAAAGTACTATTGATAGGTGCCATAATTCTGTCCTGCTTGAGCATTCTAAATGTAATGAGTACTTTTAGGTGTCAGGGAAAATATACGGAGTAAAAAGTACATTATTTTCTTTAGGAATGTAGTGGAGTAAAAGTAGTCGAAAATATAGATCATAAATTAAAGTACAGATACCCCAAAAACGACTTAAGTAGTACTTTAAAGTATTTTTACTTAAGTTCTTCACACCACTATGTGTGCATGTATCTCCCTTTTCAGTGTGTCAATTTGTGTGTGTCTATAGCTTGGTTTCCATCCAATTTGCGATAAATAATATGAGCATTTTCCCAGCAGAGATGTGTTTCCATCAAGCATACCTTTTGCCATGATGACATAGTGCACATAAAAATCACTTTTGCCTATAATGTCAAATGAATTTCCATCAAGCATACCTTTTGCCGTGATGACATAGTGCACATAAAAATCACTTTTGCCTATAATGTCAAATTAGTTTCCATCAAGCATACCTTTTGCCATGATGACATAGTGCACATAAAAATCACTTTTGCCTATAATGTCAAATTAGTTTCCATCAAGCATACCTTTTGCCATGATGACATAGTGCACATAAAAATCACTTTTGCCTATAATGTCAAATTAGTTTCCATCAAGCATACCTTTTGCCATGATGACATAGTGCACATAAAAATCACTTTTGCCTATAATGTCAAATTAGTTTCCATCAAGCATACCTTTTGCCGTGATGACATAGTGCACATAAAAATCACTTTTGCCTATAATGTCAAATTAGTTTCCATCAAGCATACCTTTTGCCGTGATGACATAGTGCACATAAAAATCACTTTTGCCTATAATGTCAAATTAGTTTCCATCAAGCATACCTTTTGCCGTGATGACATAGTGCACATAAAAATCACTTTTGCCTATAATGTCAAATTAGTTTCCATCGCATTTCCAACTCTACTGATGGTTTTGTCACAAGACCTGTTTCAAAAAATGTCACATGTCACTACTTCACAGGACAGGCATTTGATTATATATATATTTTTTCTAAATGCGTTATTGGCAGAATTGCCTTTTGAAACGAACTTTCATGTGCCTTAATAAAAAACGTGTATGCCATCTGTAAATACAAATACAATTGTTAAATTACGATCCTAGTTGGTTTAGTCACGGAAAAATACAGAAACCTTCCTGCTAGCCATGATTGGATGGACTGGACATGCTGAGAGATGAGTTCAGATTGGTCTGCCATGCAGCATGCTTCTGTCTATAACATGAGCTTCTCAGTATGTGTAGATAATCCTTTCTACCGCAGCTTTTTTTTAAAGACATCATGAAGAACTGAAAAAGTGTTGCTACTTCTCTCAACATTTCTGCCCTGAAGTTAACAGGCACTATTGACAAAGATCAGTGGGAAAAAGTTGTGATGGACTACTTTATGGTGGACGATAAAGAGCTCTCCAAACAGGTCAGGGACAAAGTTGTGGAGAAGTACAGATCAGAGTTGGGTAATAAAAAAATATCTGAAACGTTGAACATCCCACAGAGTACCATTAAATCCATTATTAAAAAATAGAGCGAATATGGCACCACAACAAACCTGCCAAGATTCACAAAATTCACAGACCAGGCAATGGCATTAATCAGAGAGGCAACAAAGAGTCTAAAGATAACCCTGAAGGAGCTGCAAAGCTCTACAACGGAGATTGAGTATCTGTCCATAGGACCACTTTAAGCAGTACACTCCACAGAGCTGGGCTTTACGGAAGAGTGGCCAGAAAAAGCAATTTCTTAAAGAAGGAAATATGCAAACATGTTTGGTGTTCACCAAAAGGCATGTAGGAGACTTCCCAAACATATGAAAGAAGGTACTCTGGTCAGATGAGACTAAAATTGAGTTTCTTGGCCATCAAGGGAAATGCTATGTCTGACACAAACCCAACACCGCTCATCACCCTGAAACACCATCCCCACAGTGAAGCATGGTGGTGGCATCATCATGCTGTGGGGATGTTTTTCATCGGAAGGGACTGGGAAACTGGTCATAATTGAAGGAATGATGGATTGTGCTAAATACAGGAAAATTCTTGAGAGATTTGAGACTGGGACAGAGGTTCACCTTCCAGCTGGACAATGACCCTAAGCATACTGCTAAGCAACACTTGAGTGGTTTAAGGGGAAACATTTAAATGTTTTGGAATGGCCTAGTCAATGCCCAGACCTCAATTCAATTGAGAATCTGTGTCATGACTTAACCTCTTGCTCCTACCTGACACGCAGGCGTCCCATCTAGACATCTGGAAATGCAAATGCGCTACGCTAAATGCTAATAGTACTAGTTAAAACTCAAACGTTCATTAAAATACACATGCAGGGTATTGAATTAAAGCTACACTCGTTGTGAATCCATGCAACAAGTCAGATTGTTAAAATGCTTTTCGGTGAAAGCATGAGAAGCTATTATCTGATAGCATGTAACACCCCAAAAGACCCGCAGGGGATGTAAACAAAATAATTAGCATAGTCGTCTCTACACAAACCGCACAAATAAAATATAAAACATTCATTACCTTTGGCCATCTTCTTTGTTGGCACTCCTAGATGTCCCATAATCACTATTGGGTCTTTTTTTTCGATTAAATCGGTCCATATATAGCCTAGATATCGATCTATGAAGACTGTGTGATAAACGGAAAAAAATAGCGTCTTATAACGTAACGTCATTTTTTTAAATTAAAAAAGTCGACGATAAACTTTCACAAAACACTTCGAAATACTTTTGTAATGCAACTTTAGGTATTAGTACACGTTAATAAGCGATCAAATTGATCACGAGGCGATGTATATTCTTTAGCTGTCCGTCTGGAAATAATGTCCGGGTAAATCCCAACCAAAATATCCGGTCGGAGACCTGAACAAATGGCTTGTCTCTTCTTCGTTTGACCAAGAAACAAATACTAGGCAAATGACAAGACTGTTGACATCGTGTGGAAGCTGTAGGTATTGCAACCTCAGCCCCATTTAATGTGGTTCGCCTTTATCAATGGGTTGAAGTGGCGGATGGATATATATATTTCCATTTTCAGTGATCAGATTTTCCTGCGCTTTTCGATGAAATGCACGTTCTGTTATAGTCACAGCCGTGATTTAACCAGTTATATAAACGTCTGAGTGTTTTCTATCCACACACTAATCATATGCATATACTATATTCCTGGCATGAGCAGCAGGGCACTGAAATGTTGCGCGATTTTTAACAGAATGTTCGAAAAAAATAGGGGTAGGAGTAACAGGTTAAAGGTTTCTGTACCCCAGCAGGAACCCATCCAACTTGAAAGAGCTCGAGCAGTTTTGCCTTGAAGAATGGGCAAAATCCCAGTGCCTAGATGTGACAAGTTTATAGAGACATATCCAAAGAGATTTACAGCTGTAATTGCTGCAAAAGGTGGCTCTACAAAGTATTGACTTTGGGGGGTGAATAGTTATGTACGCTCAAGTTTTCTGTTTTTTTTTTGTCCTATTTCTTGTTTGCCTCAAAAAAAACATATTTTGTATCTTCAAAGTGGTAGGCATGTTGTGTAATTCAGAAGATACAATTCCCCCCAAATCACAAATCCAGGTTGTAAGGCAACAAAATAGAAAAAATGCCAAGGGGGTGAATACTTTCGCAAGGCACTGTATTTCCACTGCCATTTCTCGCATAATTAATTTTACAGAAACAAAAAGATCACACCAGGTTGAACAAACAAATGGTCTTGTCTGTCAGCATTTCTAAAATTGTACCGGATTTCATGTTTCCATAATAACTTGGTTGTGACTTTTTTCACGCTTCAGATAATTCATCCTCATGGAATGGTTGGATAGAAGCGTGGTTAGTGTCAACTTCCTCTTGTGTGGTTGCATGTATTTCTTTGTGATTGCATGTGTCTGAGCATGTCTCTCATCTTACCGGACAACCAGAAAAGCATTCCCCTCTATCTTTCCCCTCTCTCCCTTAATCTTCACTTTCTTCTGTTCTTTCAAGCTGATCCTCTTGATATGTCAAGTACTCTCTCCACTTTCCGTGACATTAGTTAGGAGTTGATAGGCCTGCATCAAGGCTGCAACACAGACACAGTGCCTAATATCTCCCATGACACCTCTCTCCTCAGAGTGTTATTTAACCTGCTAACTTAAATCAGCTCTTCTGGATAACACTTACTATCTCGGAGTCTGAAATGGCTCTTTCATGTTGTTGGCACAATGTGTGTATAATGAAGGGGGCTGTGGTTTTACTGGTTGGCTCTTCTCTGTGTAGCGGGTTTGGTATGTACCACAGGAGAACCAAGAAATGAAGAGCGACACCAAGGCTGTCTTTTTGGCTTTTATGTTGATCTGCAATAGTATTGTGAAAAGACAGGACAGGAACACATCAGTCTCCAATGCACCATCTGACAAGTTGTTCTACACAGGAGCATGAAGAAAGGTAAAACACATATCCTGTCTCACATCCCCAATACATTGCTAGGTGCTTTCAGTGTTGACAGTACCAGAATACAACAACTCATGTACAAAAACACGGCAACACAAACAAGTTACAACGTGAAATTGCCTCTATCCCATTCAGACCTGTAGGGCCAAAACTACATCTCCCATAATACAACGCCAGCACCAGTCGGCAGCTCAGCTAACCATCTGCATCACAGAAAGGCATGCTAGCTAGCAACCGCAGCACTTTTAGCACTCTGTAAACTATATTAATAACAACAATAAAACTCTGAAAGTTACATGTTGCAATAGTCTCACACTCCCTTATAACAATATCTACACCATTAACCTTGGGATGTTTTATTTATTTCACGTTATGGACTTCTACAGAGGAGTAATCTGCAACATATACCTTTCTCTCGCAGTGTTTTCTTGGACAGAGGAGAACGGGAGCTACAGGTGTTAGTAGGTGACGCAAGCACCCAGATTTAAAAAAATGAATTTAATGAAACAAAACCCGAAGATGTTAACATCATTCAGCTTCTGTAGCTGCCTACCTAACGTCAACTGGCAGCACTAGTAGAGCAACAATTAAAAATAGACACCAAAAGTAAAGTTCCTGGCAATCATAGCGATCTGATTCCCCCTTCTGTCTGAATATTCCTGTTCACGGGCTTTGGCCACTGACCCTCAACCTGGTTGTTCTGTTCTGCGTTGTGTACTATTCTAATCATTTGAAGTTTGATGGAATAACCATTTTAACTCTACTACATCTGTGACTTTCTCTCTCAAACAGCCACACCACACATAGCCCCCGGGCTCCGCCCCCTTCCAATAAAATGGTTGGATTTTCAACCCCAGAAGAGACAAATATATATTGTAACGACCCTGGGTTTATAAGCGTGAAATCGACCCTGCTGCACGAACATGCTTTTGCGGCACAGTCGATAGCGCGCCGCACCTCAGGCTAGATAGAAGGTCTAGGGTTCGAGACCTGCTCCCTGCTGTTTCATAACAGTGGTACAGCGCTCCCTGCGTTGTAAGTCACGTCAACCATGCTACAAATTAGAAGCCTCGGCAGCCAAGCGTCTTTTTTTTCAGATCTCATTAATGATGATATAGTGCGAATTAATACCAAGCAGAAATAGCTGTCTTCTCCCACTACCCTCTCCCTCGCCAAATCGCCCAATTCGTAAAAATCAGAATAACTTCACAGACCTTCATTGTAAAGGGTTTAAACACTGTTTCCCATGCCTGTTCAATGAACCATAAACAATTAATGAACATGCACCTGTGGAACGGTCATTAAGACATTAACAGCTTACAGATGGTAGGCAATTAAGGTTACAGTTATGAAAACAGCAATAGGCTGAGAGAGGCTGGACTGAGGGCTTGTAGGCCTGTTGTTAGGCAGGTCCTCATCAGACATCATCGGCAACAATGTCGCCTATGGGCACAAACCCACCGTCGCTGGGCCAGACAGGACTGGAAAAAAGTGCTCTTCACTGACGAGTCGCAGTTTTGTCTCACCAGGGGTGATGGTCAGATTTGCGTTTATTGTTGAATGAATGAGCGCCTGTACTCTGGAGCGGGATCAATTTGGAGCCAGAGCATCTGTCATCGTCTGGGGCAGTGTGTCACAGCATCATCAGACTGAGCTTGTTGTCATTGCAGGCAATCTCAATGATGTGCTTTACAGGGAAGACATCCTCCTCCCTCATGTGGTACCCTTCCTGCAGGCTCATCCTGACATGACCGTCCAGCATGACAATGCCACCAGCCATACTGCTCGTTCTGTGTGTGACTTCCTGCAACACAGGAATGTCAGTGTTCTGAGGAGCACTGACATCCTATTGAGCACGCCTGGGACCTGTTGGATCGGAGCGTAAGGGCTAGGGCCATTCCCTCCAGAAATGTCCAGGAACTTGCAGGTGCCTTGGTGGAAGAATGGGGTAACATCTCACAGCAAGAACTGGCAAATCTGGTGCAATCCACGAGGAGGAGATGCACTGCAGTACTTAATGCAGCTGGTGGCCACACTAGATACTGACTGTTATTTTTGATTTTGACCTCCCCTTTGTTCAGGGACACATTATTCCATTTCTGTTAGTCACATGTCTGTGGAACTTTTTCAGTTTATGTCTCAGTTGTTGAATCTTGTTATGTTCATACAAATATTTACACAAGTTTTCTGAAAATAAATGCAGCTGACAGTGAGAGGATGTTTTTTTTTTGCTGAGTTTTTTTCCATTTAGGTCCAAAACACTTGACTTAGATGTCATCTAAACTGGACTGGATGAATGTGAAGTTGTTAAAATATAACTTGTTTCTCAGAAACTTTTTTCAGGATAATTTCAAAACATATTTTGAACAGTGTCTTATCCTTTGCCAACCTGAGTGAGACAGAGCTCTCTTGCTGATAGTTGTGTGTTCTTTGGCCAAAACAGATTACTTGACAACTCTGTGGTAATCTATTGGTGGTGTCCTAAATGGCACCCTACTCTTTATATGGTGCACTAGTTTTGACCAGGGCATATAGGGCTCTGGTCAAAAGTAGTGCACTAAATAGATAGCGTGCTTTTTGGGACATAGCAGTCTCTCCTGCTGAGATAGACATCTGTTCTTACTAATACATACACCAATCACAAACTTGCTTAGAGACAGCTACTGTAGCTATCACTTACAGTGGTCATTGATTCAAAAAGTCTATGTAACCTCCCTTAATCATTGATCTATAGGACAGTCAATGCCATATCTCATAGCCTTTATTTCTCAGAACAAGAATAGACTGATGAGTTTCAGAAGAAGGTTCTTTGTTTCTGGCCATTTTGAGCATGTAATCAAACCAACAAACGCTGATGCTCTAGATACTCAACAAGTCTGAAGAAGGCATTTTCTAAATCCTGTTCTGTTTGTTTTGTGATGATGATGATGTTGCAATCCGGCCCATTGGTTGATGTTACAGTTAGGCTATTGTACTTCAGTGTATTATCAACTAATTGGATCCAAAGTCTTATTCTAAACTAATCTATTGGGATTGGTCATTGTTAATGAATTATCTCTAGAGGGGGTGTTCAATTAAATTCCATTACTGAAAAGGATCTGTCCCACATGGCACCCTATTCCCTATATAGTGCAAGAATTTTGACCAGAACCATGTGGTCCTTGATCAAAAGTAGTGCACTAAATAGGTGATAGGGTGCCATTCGGGATGGATCTGGCACCTGGTTCTATCTCTACTTAGAGATTAGAACCCACCACAGTTTGTTAATCAGTTGGGGAGGATTTGTCAATGGGAATATAATACCGCTGTGTCCCAAATGACATCCTATTCCCTATGTAGTGCACTACGTTTGACCAGAGCCCCCCACTGATCAAAGGTAGTGCACTACATAGGAAATAGGGTGCCATTTGGAATTATATAGCATGGTCCAGGAGCAGCTACTGTAGTCTACCATGCAGGTTTTTATTCTCCTAAATCCTCTCAGGCTAGGCCTCCGCCACCGGTTTGGTAAGCACTGCAGGTTTTCTAATCCTGAGTTCCAAATGGCACCCTATTCCCCTACATAATGCACTACATTTGACCAGAGCCCTATGCCACTATATAGGGAATAGGGTGCAATTTGGGACATATCTTGTATGTCTCCCCTTTAGGCTGAGCAGAGGAAGGTCACATGGGAAAGATTACTTTAATGTGAGGGGGAGATTGCTTTCTGCTTGGTTGAGCTGAATCAAGATGCCATCAGTGGTAATAACAACTAATCAGGAAACGTTTAACAGACCAAACCTGTCGCCTACCCTGAGAACTCTGATACTATTTGAATGTTGTATAATGATAATGATAATGAATATTTGTACTATGTGATTGTATGTAAGTAAGCCTTGTCCAAACCAGAAAGGCCCATAGGGCAGGAGCCTATCTCCTGTTTCTGTAGCTCAAGGCAGCTTGCTGGACAGAACGCTAGTCAATTGCAAGGCATGTGATTGTATGAGAGAGTCCAGTCTGTATGAGAGAGGGTGATATTCTCAGACACTTACTAGTATGTTCAGGACCCATGTGACTTCTTGGAGTTCTGCTGTTCTTTAAAAAACATATATGTATATGTTTTTTTGTGTATATATTTTTGGTGTATATATGGTGGTATGGTGTGTGTATATATATATATACCCCAAACCAGTCATCCAACAGACTTCTATTCAGAATGACACACAGAAGCATCCCGGGGCAACAACCTGCTCAAGGGTACATTGACCGATCTCCCACCAGGCCAGAAAACGTAAACCGAACCCTCCAAGATCCCCCCACAGTTCCACAATAGCTGTCCCTCAACCATTTAAGACCATTCCCTCAGACCCCCCAAGAAGAAAAATTAAAATGAAAAATACAATTAATTCCACCACCCCCAAGAACCCCCCAATGCACCAACAACCAAGAGAATGAACGAAAGAGAAAAAAGGAAAAGACAGAACATCAAAGAACAATGCAACAAAAATAAATAAAAACAACAACAAAACAACAAAATAAAAAACAAAGGACATCAAGAACAACTAAAATCATAACATCAATGCCAACTGTATATGTTTGTGTGCATGTCTGGCACTATTACACTATTACGTGTGTTCTTGTATGTGTGTATTTGAATGAGAGTGTGTGTATATACATGTGTACAAACACCTGCACGACATCAGCCTCAGGCAAACCGGCATTAGCTGTAAAAATACTGCCCCTCTGTCATTCAAACTTATTCTTATTATATTTTAGTTAGACTTTATTTATTTTTACTTTGATCTTTGACCATCATTCTATCTCCTGCACAGCAACTCCACTCCCACTTGTCTCCAATTCCCCATCCCAACCCTCAGCTTCCCTCAGCCCATCCCACCCTTCAGCTTCCCTCAGCCCATCCCACCCCTCAGCTTCCCTCAGCCCATCCAACCCCTCAGCTTCCCTCAGCCCATCCAACCCCTCAGCTTCCCTCAGCCCATCCCACCCCTCAGCTTCCCTCAGCCCATCCAACCCTCAGCTTCCCTCAGCCCATCCCACCCCTCATCTTCCCTCAGCCCATCCCACCCCCTCAGCTTCCCTCAGCCCATCCCACCCCTCAGCTTCCTCAGCCCATCCCACCCCTCAGCTTCCCTCAGCCCATCCCTCCCCTCAGCTTCCCTCAGCCCATCCCACCCTCAGCTTCCCTCAGCCCATCCCAACCCTCAGCTTCCCTCAGCTTCCTCAGCCCATCCCACCCCTCAGCTTCCCTCAGCCCATCCCATCCCTCAGCTTCCCTCAGCCCATCCCACCCCTCAGCTTCCTCAGCCCATCCCACCCTCAGCTTCCCTCAGCCCATCCCACCCCTCAGCTTCCCTCAGCCCATCCCACCCTCAGCCCATCCCACCCCTCAGCTTCCCTCAGACCATCCCACCCCTCAGCTTCCTCAGCCCATCCCACCCCTCAGCTTCCTCAGACCATCCCACCCCATCCCACCCCTCAGCTTCCCTCAGCCCATCCCACCCCTCAGCTTCCCTCAGCCCATCCCACCCCTCAGCTTCCCTCAGCCCATCCCACCCCTCAGCTTCCTCAGACCATCCCACCCCTCAGCTTCCCTCAGCCCATCCCACCCCTCAGCTTCCCTCAGACCATCCCACCCCATCCCACCCCTCAGCTTCCCTCAGACCATCCCATCTATCAGCATCCCTCAGCCCATCCCATCTATCAGCTTCCCTCAGCCCATCCCATCTATCTGGGGCGGCAGCGTAGCCTAGTGGTTAGAGTGTTGGACTAGTAACCGGAAGGTTGTGAGTTCAAACCCCCGAGCTGACAAGGTACAAATCTGTCGTTCTGCCCCTGAACAGGCAGTTAACCCACTGCTCCCAGGCCGTCATTGAAAATAAGAATGTGGCTTGCCTGGTTAAATAAAGGTAAAAAACTAAAACTAAAATAAAGATCTCTAAAGGCCTATGCTGCGATGTTTAACATACAATTTCTATCTAATAGAATAGAATCCACATATTGTGATTTGAAGATAAATACTTTTACTAACAGTATTAGTATATTTGTAACTGACTGACCCGGTCTCTCCAGATCTCCTAACAGTACTATTTCTAGATTAATGCTATGCATTTTCAGCCATTTTCAGCCAACCTGAGACCAGACCTGATGGCAATACCAAAATAAATGGTCTAATGATTCTGTATCCTCACAACAAAATCTGCAGAGCTTCGATGATTTTATGCCCCAAACATTCAACATTTTGTTGGTGACAAGAATTCTATATAATAATTTTAGCGTAAAAGCACAAAGTCTTGAATCTCCCGTTGTTTTATATTTAAACTCATGGAATCGGTACATCAAAAATCTCTTCCCAACTATTTAAAAATCTGTATGGCACAGCTGTCAACATCCTGGTTCTCAAATGAAACTGGTATACTTTCCTAGTTATGCTATTTATATTCCTCCGCCAGTTTTGATCCTTTATATTGGGCGGACAGACTAGTTCCCTACCTCCTACCACTGCCACCTGCCTCCTCCCTCCTCCATTTTTGGGGTAATGCTATAATCAATTAGTTGTACTCTTGGATTGAGCAGACCTTCCCATACAATTCTGATAACTCAATGAAGGACATAACTCGACCATTCCAATTTAGAATATCATTTAAGAACAAAATACCATTTTCAAATATCTTTCCCATAAATACAGGCATTTTATCAACCAGCACATTTGAGTTCACCATAATATTTGTTAGAATATTTGTTCTATCTCTTCAGGGGGATGAAATTGAAATTGTAGCCAGCTCTGCAATGCTTGTTTGAAAAAGAGAGATACTTTTTAAAAAGTATCATTTTCAATTAATCGAAAATGAGACATGGCAATCTGCACAAAGGCAAAAGGCCATTTTTAAACAATGGATGGGTTTTTCTGAGTAATCTACTTGAGAACCATTTAGGGTTCAAGTAAAACATTTGAATAATTGAAGCTTTTAGAGAGAGGTTTAGTGCTTTTATATTTAATCATCTCAACCCACACAATTCATATTCATTATATAGATAGGAACACTTTACTTTGTCTGGTTTAGCGTCCCAGATAAAGCTAAATATGTTTTGCACATGTGATTTGAAAAAGGAATCATCAGAAGTAGGCAGCGCCATAAGTAAGTGAATAAACTGAGATCTGACTGAGGAGTTAATCAGGGCAGTTTATACATAAATAGACAGGTATTTACCGCTCCATGGTTGCAGGATCTTGTCTATTTTGACATGTTTTCTATTGAAATTCATTGTGGAGAGCTTATTTATATCTGTTGTGATATGAATACCGAGTATGTCTACTTCACCATCAGCCCATTTTATAGGAAAGCTGCAAGGTAATGTAAAAGTTGCGTTTTTTAAAGATCCAATACGTAATATTGTACATTTATCATAATTAGGTTTTAGTCCAGAGAGTACAGAAAAGTTACCAAAATGTAACATTTAAATGTATCCAAAACAATAAGGGGATTTGCTGAACCTATATTATACCTAAAATGCAGTTATAAATGATTTTGTCTTAGTTAAAAAGACAGCAAACTGTAAACTTTTATTAAATTTCCAATGTCCACGTGGAAAATCTATAAGAGTTATGTGAATGCCAATTAGATGGTGATCCGATTGCATTCTGTCTCCTATTAAAACTTGTTTTAACCTTTGATGCAAGAGAGAAAGAGACAAGAAAGTAGTCAAGACGACTCGCTTGATTAAGTCTCCTCCATGTAGATCTCACTAGGTCGGGGTTTTGTAGTCTCCAAATATTCACTATTTCTAATGTGTCCATAATATTTGTGATTTCCTTATGGGCACAGTGATGATAGTTTGTAGAGTGATTTCCTTAAGGGCACGGTGATGATAGTTTGTAGAGTGATTTCCTTATGGGCACAGTGATGATAGTTTGTAGAGTGATTTCCTTAAGGGCACGGTGATGATAGTTTGTAGAGTGATTTCCTTAAGGGCACGGTGATGATAGTTTTTAGAGTGATTTCCTTAAGGGCACGGTGATGATAGTTTGTAGAGTGATTTCCTTATGGGCACAGTGATGATAGTTTGTAGAGTGATTTCCTTAAGGGCACGGTGATGATAGTTTGTAGAGTGATTTCCTTAAGGGCACAGTGATGATAGTTTGTAGAGTGATTTCCTTAAGGGCACGGTGATGATAGTTTGTAGAGTGATTTCCTTAAGGGCACGGTGATGATAGTTTGTAGAGTGATTTCCTTAAGGGCACGGTGATGATAGTTTGTAGAGTGATTTCCTTAAGGGCACGGTGATGATAGTTTGTAGAGTGATTTCCTTAAGGGCACAGTGATGATAGTTTGTAGAGTGATTTCCTTAAGGGCACGGTGATGATAGTTTGTAGAGTGATTTCCTTAAGGGCGCGGTGATGATAGTTTGTAGAGTGATTTCCTTAAGGGCACGGTGATGATAGTTTGTAGAGTGATTTCCTTAAGGGCACGGTGATGATAGTTTGTAGAGTGATTTCCTTATGGGCACGGTGGTGATAGTTTGTAGAGTGATGACCTTTACGGCCCATTGAGGTGCTTAACACTGTGTTATAGTCTCCTACCATAATGATATGATCATTGTCAATAAATCGGTATAAATGTTTTCGAAGAAGTATGGATCATCCTGATTTGGACCATATAGATTAATGAGACAAATCTCTTTTCGTCCACTTTCATATTAAAAAGATCCACCTTCCTTGAGAATCATTCCTGACTATTTGCACATTCAGATCAACATTTTTGTTAATTAATATCATCACATCTTTTGAGTTCCTTTGTCCATGACAGAAAACTATTTCACCACCCCATTCCCTTTTCCACTCAACTTCATCTAAGGATGTAGAGTGAGTTTCCTGTAAACAGTATATGTTATATTCCTTTTCTTTCAGCCATCTAAAGACTGATCTTCTTTTTGTATAATCTGTTAAACCGTTACAATTATAACTGGCTATACTTATATAACTAGATACTATTCTCAGTCTAAATTGACCATAATTAGTGCTTGTAAAGTTGCTGCCATCGGAGATATTATGAAGGTCACAATTAGAGCTTTCAAATGTCTGATATTTAGAATTCAAGAAATAGGTTCTAGCAATATGTGTTTTATTCCCTTACCTGTTTGCCTGTGAGCCAATGCCACAGATGTCAGAAAAATTGATACAAGATATTATGTGTGTAGTAAATCTGAGTACGTTGATGTGTATGATATTGGATGTGATTTAGTGAGAGTGTGTACGATGTCTAAATAAGAGTAAGACTACAATGTATCCTGTCCAAATAAATAGTAACTCCGCCAATTTGCATGGTTGAGTGTCTATGTGTGTAACATGAAGTGCTTATAGCCTTAATATTCATGATGATAATTGTAATCCATATCATATCAACATAATAGTTGCATCATAATTACCTTTAAGGTCATTGAAAAACACATCCCAGTTTTCCACAGCAATTGACGTTTCACATGATCATGAAAGCGACCTTACATTACTCTAGAGATGGCTTCACTACAGTACAATAGGTTATTATTCCCCAATGACCCTACTCTGATATTGTTGCTTGTTATAAACATATATAAACTTGTAGACAAATACATAATAAAGATAGACAAACAAGAAACATATTAAATTATAAAACAGTTCTCGACAATAGAGAGAGTGAGAGAAGAGAAAAGAAAAGAGAGAAGGGGAGAGTGAGAGAAGAGAGCGAGATCAGGTGTGTGTGAGTATGTATAAGTCCGTATGTGTAAGGGAGCATGTAATTGAGTACTTGTGTGTTTATATCCACTTCATAGTGTTCAGATATTTTTACAGTTCCCATATTTTCTTTTTTTCGTAACCTGAAGTTCCTGTAGAATTTAGTACAGCCATTGTGTTATGGAGCTGTCTCGGAATAGTTGTCCATCTATAAAGAGTTTGTCCACAATGAGAAAGGCACGTTTACCCTTCTCCCTCTGTTGCCTTTGTACCGGATACGGTCTCTTACGGTTAGTTTATCTCCCTTGGAAATTGGTCATTGAGACCGAATTTGGTCCCTTTAAGCTCCCCTCCCCTGCTTTTGATCAGCTCCTTTTGTTGGTAGTGTTCAAATTTTGCGATGATCGGTCAGGACCCTTGGTCTTGTCGCTCCGAGCTCCAAGTCTGTGTACTCGGTGGAAAGCCACCTTGTTTACCGTCTCTATAGGAAGTTTCAAGGCAGATTGTATGAATTCTCTGATGGCGCCCTCTGGATTATTGGATGCGTCCTCAGGAATCCCAGATAAAAATAGATTTTCACGCATGCTACGACTTTGTATGTCTAGTAGCGTCTCCTTCTGCACCCTGTTTTCCCTGAGTAGACAATCCATGTTGGAATCGTGGATTTTTACCTTGGCTGTGGGTGCCTTGTTCTCTCCTTGGAGCGTGTGAATTTAACTCTGGTTAAACTCCAAACTCCCCTCAGCCCTGCTACCTCCTCACACAACCTTTCCAGTGTTGCATGGATTCCAGCAATCGTCCGTGTCTGTAGATGAGTCTGTTTTTCTTTTTTTGTCGGTTTAAAGTTGTTTTGTGAGGTAGTCGGATCTTTCCACGATGTACTATGTTGTTCCTCCATAGCGTAAAGCTGTTGGTACTCGTCGATTTCCCTTATGATCTCCTTAGTATCCAGGTTGGCTCTTTACTGCATACCCTGATGAAGACAGCTTGGCTGTCGAAACGTTGGTAATTACATTTTTCCATCTGAGCTCCTAGAGTGTGCGGCTCTCTTTTATTTTCAAGTTTTCTACTCTGCTAGCCAGCACCTCGTCTTAATAGGTGTGCGTTTATTTTTCTTCTAGATGGCTCTTTACTGCAACCAGTTGTTTTACGAAAAGATAACAAATCTCAGTTCTGCTGTACTTTGTGTTCATTGTATGCGTCCTAAATGGAACCCCATTCCCTAGTTAGTGCACTACTATTGGCCAGGGCCCATGTGTCTTCTGGTGTTCCCTTGGGCTCTTCTGGACTGGTGTTGCCCCTGGCACTGACCTAGGCTCGATGCCTTTTGGGTGCAACATGGCTCTGGAACTTGGTACAGCTACTACCTCACCAACCATCTGTTCTCCCAGTTGGAGGCTGCCAGGCCAGCAGGTGGCCTCTTTTCAAGGTCCCAACTGTACAATGATCTATTTAAACCAATGTTCTGTAGAAAGAAACTGACACCATATTGATGCTTTAAGTATGAACTGTACTGTGATCTACAAACCAATGCATTGTAGAAACTGACCCAATATTTATGTTTTTAGTTAGAGACTCTCCATAGTAGAATTAGACTATTTCCTTAATTCTGACTATATGGTTTGAGTTAGACTTGGACATGATCTTCCTAGAGTAAATATGATATTAATTCAAGCTATTTAGACGTATGGTATATTCTATTATGCATTATTATTTATTAAGATGAGAGCAATTTAGGTTGGCTTTAATCATTCTAAATGAACAAAGCTACTCTTTAAAGTGCGGTGTAACCTATGTGGATTATTATATACCAGTCAAAAATATCAATTACCAATGGTAATCACTTCTGGTAAGGCAGAGCACAGCCTGTGGTTGAGTCTCAAATGGCACCCTAATTCCCTTAAAAGTGCACTACTTGTGATCAGAACCGTAAGGGCCCTGGTCAAAGTAGTTCAATATAAAGGCAATAGGTTGGTATTTGGGACACACGCTTCTATGAAATGCTGCTACACTCTTAGAAAAAAACGGTTTCAAAGGGTTCTTCGGCTGTCCCCATAGGGAACTATAGCAGAGGACCGATAAAAGACTGAGAGCAGCAGTAGAGGCTCTCACAGAGGCACAAAGGACCACAACACTGGGAAGGAGGGAAATAGGAGAGAGAGATGGGAGAGAGGGAGGGAGGGAAGGAGTGATGGCGGGAAGAGGGAGGGAGAGATGGGAGGAAGCGAGTGAGCAGGGTGATTTGTGTCTTCGACAGACGAGGGAGAGGGCCGGACCAACAGTCCAGATCAGCCATCTGCATCCACTCCTTTTGACCCCCCTCTCTTCTCCATCTTGTTCTATCCCTCCCTCCATCCCTCCATCCTTGTGTCCTGGGCTGGCTTCGGTAACCTCTGTGCCCCCAGTGACCAAGTGCAGGGTCCCTGGACACGGTCACTAACCCGGCCCCATCCCTAATACCATATGGCTTCACCCTGCTCTAAGCATTGTGCCCAGATCATGAATGGCCATTTAAAATGAATTGTCAAATACAATACTCTACCAAAATAAGTAAACTGCCTTCACTGCCAAAAAGTTATTTTCATTTAGTTGTATGAACGTTATAGGAGGATGTAATGTCTATTCAAAATGAAACAAAATGAAACACCCTAAATCCTCTAGTTACTAGTTTCATTGTTGTGTTTTTATTTTACTCAGCATTGCCCACTACGCTGTTCCTGTCAATCTGCAGGAGAGAGAGAGAGAGAGTGTGTGTCCGTGTCATGGATAATGTGCTTTACTGTGTTGTTTTAAAGCATATCTATGTGTTTGCTTTGGTGCAGGGATTCTAATTGTTTATGCACAGACTTAAGCTAACCAGCAAGAAGACAACAAGGGCACATCAGTGTTTGTATCCAGTCCCTCAACAGGGGTACTCTGTATCACCATAATATATAGTGACAGGCAGCCAGAGGTGGCCTGAGGTAGACCCACTGTCCAGTGCTTGCTAGCTGGTACTCAAACTACACATACAACCTGTTGTGCTCTCTACATCTCCCTCTCATAAACACACACATGCACACACACACATCCTGCGAACAGCCAGGCTAGTACATAACACAGCATGCTGCAACAGCCAGGCTAGTACAAGCAGCCAGGCTAGTGCAAGCAGCAGGCTAGTGCAAGCAGCCAGGCAAGCAGCCAGGCTAGTGCATAACACAGCATGCTGCAACAGCCAGGCTAGTACAAGCAGCCAGGCTAGTGCATAACACAGCATGCTGCAACAGCCAGGCTAGTACAAGCAGCCAGGCTAGTGCAAGCAGCCAGGCTAGTGCAAGCAGCCAGGCTAGTGCAAGCAGCCAGGCTAGTGCATAACACAGCATGCTGCAACAGCCAGGCTAGTACAAGCAGCCAGGCTAGTGCATAACACAGCATGCTGCAACAGCCAGGCTAGTACAAGCAGCCAGGCTAGTGCAAACAGTCAGGCTAGTACAAACAGCCAGGCTAGTACATAACACAGCATGCTGCAACAGCCAGGCTAGTGCATAACACAGCATGCTGCAGACACATCCTGACCAAGGCTGCGACTCAATCAAAGGTGCATTGTAGAGAAGGTCATTTCTGCTTGAACCAACATCTACAGGGTTTACCATGATGGCTTGTGGTAGTGCGAGAACTCTCCTCTGGTTGAATCCCGGGGTTGCTGTTTTCTTAGATACATAGACCCAGCATGCCACCCACACCCACCTGTGAGCTGAGAGACCAGTCCCTCCTGTGGATCACACCAGTGGGAAATTGATTGACTACAGAGACATGCTCCAATAGAGAGCACAGAACAGCCCACTAACTAAAACCCAATGTGCTATCTGCACAGCCAGGCTATTGTGGGTGACATACATTATGCTGTTTTACAGTCGGCCAGCCAGGTGCTGCGTTGCTGGGCCCAGACAGGCAGAGTATACCATATGCAATGGGAGAATACAATGGTAGCTTGTGGGCCTTGCAAATACCGGAGGAGGGTGTGTGTGTGCATGGATAGATGGTGTGAGTGAGTGTGTGTGTGTGTGTGTGAGTGAGTGAGTGAGTGAGTGAGTGTGTGAGTGAGTGTGTGTGACAGAGAGAGAGAGAGCATACAATATAAAGCTCTTAAGCCATCACCCAAATAACGTTAACACCACAGGAGAGGAATTTCACCTCAATACTTTATTGAATAATAATAGTAATAATCATCAACATCGTAATGAAAAAAGGAAACAAAATTGCATTTTAACATGAAAAACAAAGTCACATTGTTTTCATCTTCAAGTGTTCCCCAACAACAATATTAGACACATCAAGTTGCATACAGATGTAGGATCTTCATTTGAGCCAGTTTGCTACAACAGGAAAATAATCCTGCAGCAACAGGAAATGTGGATTATAATGTGGATTATAATTAATGGACATTTTTGTAAGGGTTGTTACATTTTTCAAAACGGAAGAAATTAAGTCTGAAATTTCAAAGTGTAAATTACAAACTTCAGAAGCCTTTTTAAACCTCAAATACACTACAAGTTTTAAATGTCCTGCATGGCGGTTCAGTCCCCACACTAGGGTGATCAAAGTAAGATCCTACATCTGTACACACATATGAGGTGGCTTTATAAAAGTAACTCTGGTCTCTCCATTTCAACTGAGTTTTATCACAATGACATTGTCAGTCAGTGCCAGGTAACCATGGAAACCTGGGGTAAGGGTTGAGTTGGCAGCAACGGTGAGAGGAGACTGAAGTGTACAGGTCTTATGAGAGGGTTGGCAACAGGTAAGTGTCTAACTCAAAGCACTGATCATTCAGGCAGTTCTTTATTGATGTTTTGTTCAGTATTTTGTTTAAGTATTTTCCTTTCATATAAATAGGAGTGCTATGTAGCCTTGAAAACAAGCAGAGGCCTCAGTTATATGCAGTGCTGTGGGGTAAGACATAGCTACAATGAGGGTAAGGACCGGGAGGTGCTTGTGTGGGGACGCCGGTCTGTGATCTGATCACTACAATGTCTTCCATTGTGCATCAATTCACCGTCTGTTGTCGCATTGATGAGGCCTCGCCATTGATTCCATTGATTATGCATTTGCTATACACACAGCAGCCATTACAAAATTATGTTGATGTTTTCATGAAAATCAATCATCCGCCCATTTCACAACATCCTTAGAGGATGTGAGACAAGCACAAACTGAAACACTTCCTTCTAACAGAAAGCTAGGGGTGTGTTCCAAATATTACTCTATTCCCTATATAGTCTATAGGGCACTGGTTAAAAGTACTGCACTATATAGGGAATAGGGTACCGTTTGGGATGCGACCCTACGTACCCAGCCTCCTGACCCACCACCCATCCCAATGATGCCAATTATACAACCAGATCTACCATGTCTGAACAGTGTTGTGTCAAAAGCTGTGTCTGAAATCGCAGTGTTGACATCTTTGAACACTAAGACATAGTTTCTCCCATTTCTCCACCGCTATGTTATCATTGTTTACGTGATTTCACATTCTTCGAGATGTTAAAGACAAAGGTTCATCAAAATAAAATGAGAATACAGGTACTGTAGATTCTCTATCTCTGTCATTCAATAACATAACATCCACAATGACAATAACACTTCAAATGTGCAGTTATAATCATAACAGTCATCATGACTTGAATTACCCCTTGAATTACATACTAATACTGTTTGACACCAGATCTTCTCCCACGACTAGGGATGATCTGATTCCATTTTAAGTTAAGGAAATAACATTTAATTCAAAACACATTTACGGCATTAAAGCAAAAGCTAATCAAAACAAAAAAGCAAACGTAAAACAAAAGTAAAAATGCTAGTCTATCTGGCATGCTCACCACCACAGTAACAAGATAGGACCTATTGTTTGGTTTTTCCTGTCGTCACTTTATTTTGTCACACAGCAACATATTTAAGCTGCACAATTCTCTACTTCTTTTAAAGGGATATTTCAAACCAATATGTCATTTTGTAATTGTAACTATCCCTTTATGTCTGCACTGAGACTGTTATAGGTGTGCCATCGAAATTCTACTCCAACACAGCAGAAAAACACACTGAGAAAACAAGTTCACCAGAACTCACAGAGCAATGGTGACTTAAACAGCCTACGCCTGATATTCCCGCCAAACCACAGTCTCCCACTATGCCAAACTAGGGCCTGAGATCCATTTGAAATATCCTGGATGGTTGAGGTGCAATAGTCTTTGCTTGAGTCCTACCCATGTAGTTCATAGAATAGGATCCAACAGTCTTTCGTTTTATTCCTGGTTGACTCTCCATATTTAGTCCATTTTGTAGTGAAGGCGAATCTCTTGACCAATGGGGTTGCAAAGAATATCCTGTCGGCCAATCAGTAGTTTTATCCAACAGTCAAACCGAGTTCCAGGGTTCTGCTGAGGTGTTTGATTGGACAGGTAGAGTCACAGTTCCTGTTGAGTAGCATATGATTGGTTGGAAACAGAGAAACAGGTAAGGTATAGGCATACGATTGGATAAACAGGGATCCAGCTCAAGGTTTTGTTTGGGTGGGTGGAGGTAAAGAGATAAAGGGGTAATCTGCTTAAGTTGAAGGTGAGGGTGGACTCAAGGTTGATGGATGTCACATTACAATAACATTCTAATAATAAATATACCATCTGCAGGGCCTGTGTCTCTCTCTATATCTCCATGGACTACATGTACTTTACAGTAAGAAATACTCTTGTTCACATGGACTACAGCGTAGTCCCATAGCTGTAACCTGTATGGGCCACATCTTAACTTGAGGTCCATAAACATAACTGAAATCTTCATGCCTATCTCCCACTGACATCAATTGAGTGATGATTTCCAACAAAACTGCCAGTTACATGTAGCGTGTACACGTTTTAACGTTATGATGCCTAAAAGGTCACACACATAGACATGCAACATTTTACGATTTCCCTGAAAGATGCAATAGTATAACATAAGAGGAGAACAGGACTTGACTAGGAGACTCCTGGTGTAAGCAAAATCCTCCCAATAATATGACCCACGTGCAATCGCTATCACCCCTATAGACAGGATAGCATACAACACACGGCATAGATAGAGGCCATGGAGCCCCATTACTAAGGCTGTGTCTGTGTCTGACTGTTGGCCAACAAACACCACCATTCTATCTGCTCCTCTCTCCACAATGTGGTGGAACATCCAATCAAATGGCAACAGGAGGGGGAACAACAGCCGAGTGTGTGGAAAGCGAGATGGGGATAAGGGAGAGGAGGAGAAAGGAGGAGCGGGTAAGAGGAGGGGGATAGGGTTCATTGCTGTCAACACACTAGAGGCCTTGAGTGCTGGACAGTGGCCAGTGTCGTACTGAATGCACAACAACGTCCACAACAATAGGAGTGACCGGCTGTCTTCCAAGATGGCCGTCGACCAAGGTTCCTGAAACAGAGACGGTGGTCCCCAGCAATGAGACATCCTTGCCAACCTCGCCCAGCTCTATAGTCTCCCACTTCTTATATAGAAATACAAGGCCTCTGGGCAGGCAGGCAGGAACCGCTGGACTGGACTGCCTCCAACACCAATAAGCCTCGGTCTGAGCGGAAGGAGTGAACATGAGGTTTGTCCATTGGTCTTGGGGGACCTCCAAGTTGTTATAAGGAGTGTGTCATGACTTGGAAGGCTGAGCGGAGGGCCAACGCAGAGGGAAGGATGGAAGTGGCAGGACCAAATCTCATCAGATTTGGAACCTTTTGGCATTTACTTATTCCCCCTTGCTCTATTTGATTGGATGGGAGGATTAATCGTGGCTTACCACGGTGTGTGTGTCTGCTTGAGTGTGTGTGTACGTACTGTATGCACGTGTCAAGGTGCGGATCTAGCGTGAGGTTTGTCAGTCAGAGAGTGGAGTGTAAATCCATGGATAGGCGTGTGTGGGGGGTATTTCAGTACAGTATGCTCAGCCCACATAACATGAGTGTGTAAATGCATTTTGCCTGGCATGGGGGAGGGGGAGGGGACGGTTAGGGTGGCACAGCACAGTACTGCCATATACTGTTCCTGAATGTGCCACCCACCACCCATCTGGGCGAAAGAGGAGCATTGAGCGCCAAGGTTCCAGACCCTGAAACATGTCTTCTAGGTCTAGGACAGTAGACCAGTTGCCTTGGTTCAACAAACCCATAGCAACCCATTGCAACCTAGAGCACTCTCATCCAGAATCAGAGTGAAGAGAGACAGAGAGGCTGTTATGTTGCTTTAGCATCAACAGAAATACAATTGGTTTGGCAGCAAGACCTGTCTGCATAGAAGGCGATAGAAGAACGTCCTCACCCTCTCATACCGGGAGTAACTATCTTTGTGATCCTACTGTATGGGTGCATCCCAAAATAGCACCCTATTCTCTACATAGTGCACTAATTTTGACGAGGGGCCTATGGGTCTTATGAGCGCTATGGGCCATTTGGGACAATTCCCATGTCTCACCTTAGGTGTGTTTCTACATTCTACACACCTCGTTTTCATATTGTAGCTATTGTAGTTTTGCTCATTAGCAGGCTAACAGTCTGCCATGGCCAGAAGGGAATGAGACGATCCAAAGCCTCTCTCGCTCTCTGTTCATATTTCAAATCAGATTTTTTTAATGCCTTGGCAACCATGATAAATATATTTTTATGAGCACAGCTTGCACACAGAAAAAATCCCACCCCCTGGCCCTGAGGTACATCTGTGGTCTATTCCTGACAGACACAAACACACATTAGAGCACATGTGACTTAGATCAAAAACGTGTGAACCAGAAATTCCAAGGTTTCATTAAAAACATTTTATAAAGAGGAGAACAACAAGGCCTATGGGTCCTGGTCAAAAGTAGTGCACTATAAACAGAATAAGGAGCCATTTGTGACACAGATGTAATCCCTAGAATGAGACAGCGAGGCTAACAACAATAACAGCAGCATTTAACCACAACTACACACATCTTGCCATTCCAGGCCAGCCTTGCACTGGGACTAAGGACCACCTTCAGCTACCTCTTTTACAGGGCACGTGAGACTCATATCTACACCCCTCCTCTCTCCCTCTCATACATTGTTTCAGGGGACTCTGGCGCAGGAGACTAGGTATTTAAGTGTGTGTGTGTGTGTGTGTGTGTGTGTGTGTGTGTGTGTGTGTGTGTGTGTGTGTGTGTGTGTGTGTGTGTGTGTGTGTGTGTGTGTGTGTGTGTGTGTGTGTGTGTGTGTGTGTGTGTGTGTGTGTGTGTGTGTGTGTGTGTGTGTGTGTGTGTGTGACTAAATTCCAGGCAAGCCTGGATTAGCCAGTGACTGAACCTCTAGTCCTGTAGAGTAGCCTAGAGGGGGACAGAGGTGGATGGAGGGTATGGGGCCAGAGTAAGACTGGAGGAGTGGTGGAGGAGGAGGTGGGGGGTGTAGTCTCATTAATGCCACAGTAGCAGCGGCCGGGTGCCCTGATGACAGGCACAGCCAGGGAACAAAGGACTGATGGGGTAAACAGCTGATGAACCTCGCTATCTGCCAATAACATACCCACATACACAAAAGCACACACACACATGCAAAAGAAGGTCGTATTTTGCTTCCACCAGGAGACCCTTAGATTAAATGATAGCTGGAGAGAGACACACAAACGGCCCTGCACCCTACAGATGTTTTTTACGCTCTGTCCTAAATGGCACCATAGTCCTTATATAGTGCAATACTTTTGACCAGGGTCCAAAGGACTCTGGTCTAAAGTAGTGTATTATTTCAGAAATAGGGTGCCATTTGGAACGTAAACTGAGTGAATGGTCTTAATGGGTTGGTAGCTGTTCTAGCTTTTCCCTCAGGTCAGATGACCCTCTGTTCAAAAAAGAATCCTGCAAAACACTGTTTGTTTTGTTTTACTGATGACCAAGCACACGACAGACAGAATCAAGTGGACCTAGATGACATGGGACCGAGATAATATGGGACCTTGGCAACATGGGACCTAGATAACATGGGACCTAGATAAGGAATTTAGTACACTACCATAATACATGCCTGTAGGTCCTTTTGTAACGTCCTGTTATGTCTTCAGTTAGGTCTGTTGACTTAGCGCAAAGTAATTTATAGGTAATGATGTCCATGATCTTCTAGGTAAAAATGTTGTTATTGAAATGCCATTCCCTTGGGTTGCTTATGACCCAACCAATCACTGTTTAGAACGTCTGACCCGGCTCTGTATGTGGTTGTAATAGTGAATGCCTTTTTTTCTGACAAAAAAACTGTTCCATGCAAACGGATGTTGCTATCACATTCAGACAGGGATTATTGGCTGTGGTAGAGGTGGGAGAGGGGAGGAGAGAGAGTAGAGGGAGGAAAACAAGGAGAGGGGAGAGGAGAGAGGAGAGAGAGGAGAGTGAGGAGAGGGGAGAGAGCATAGGGAAGATGGAAGAGGAGAGAGGGCAAAGGAGAGAGGAGAAAGGAGAGGGGGAGAGGGGGAGAGGGGAGAGAGGATAGAGAGGAGAGGGGAGAAGTGAGGGAAGAGACTGGAGAGAGGAGGGAGGAGATAGAGGAAATGGGAGGGAGGAGATAGAGGAAATGGGAGGGAGGAGATAGGGGAGAAAGGGGAGAGGGAAGGGAGGAGAGTGGGGAGCGGGAAGGGAGGAGAGTTGGGAGAGACTGGAGGGGGGAACAGCTGAGATGACTGTTTCTGTTCCCCCTGCTCACTGAGACACGAGGTGAGAATGGGGTCACGAAGGACAGGTGGACCAAATGGTTCCACCATTCAAGTAAAATCAGGTGAGTATTACATAACACAAAAGGGCTTGTGCTAACAACATAAGCACTCAACCCTATTGATGACACATGCAAATCTCTGATCTAGTCTTAGGGGGACAAGTTTCCCCATTGTCTTAATTGTGGATGGCTCACTGATGGTTAATGGCAGGGTCTCGGGATGTACCATTAGACGGGGGGGGTTGTACCCCACTACCCCTCCTCTCACCGGTCCAGCACGCGGCTGTAGTCCTGTGGGCTGCAGCCCCCTTCACTCTTCAGCTCAGCAAACACCTGGGTGAAGAAGTGCGGGTCGGCGTTGATACGCAACATCTTGGCGCTGGTGGCGTCGATGATGGCTAGGCAGCGGTCCCAGAAGGCCTCCTTGCCAGCCTCCACCAGAAAAGGTTTCAGTGGGTAGGATATCTCATTGCCCATGTAGGAATAGGACAGGTAGAGACAGGTGAGTAGTGTGGCCTGAAGCTCGTGCTCTGACGCCACCAGGTCTCCATCCACCACATCACGACACAGCATGTAGACAAACACCACATTGGCCGGAGTCACGAAGGCCTGATCCTGCCAGCCCTGGAGGAGCAGAGAGCGGTCCACCGCCCGCAGCCACAGCACCGGGTCCACAGGGGAGAGGTGCTTCAGCCGGTAGCAGCGGCCACACAGGAACTCACCCAGGCACCGGAGAAGTTCACTGGTGGACGCCTGGACAATGACGCGCTTGGGGGATGTGGCAGCCGTTGCTTGGTGGGGCACCTTCTTGACAGAGGACAGCTGCTGGGGCTTCATGCCCATGCCATAGCTGTAGTGCCCCTGGCCGAAGCCTATCCCCAGACCCAGTCCCGTTGGCCCGTCGTAGCTTGAGAGGTTGGCACACGACAGAGACTTCTTGACATTCTCGCGGTTGAGGTGCAACACCGGATCCTTCTGGTAGATGTTGTTGTTGTTGTTGAGAGGGTCTCCAAGTGACCCCGGACCCCCAGGACATTTCTTAGAGCCCCCTCGTTTCTTGGTGGAGGCGACAAGGCGTTTCCAGGTGAGGGCTGGGAGAAAGATTGACTGTCCCCGTTTCAGGCCACTGGCGCGGTCTTTCTGAGTGTTGAGCGATCGGCTGCTCAGGCTCGGGTAGTGGTTGAGTGAGCCAGGCCGCGTGTCATAGTAGCTGTTCTTCCTGAATGCAGGGGAAAGGGATAGTACTGTGCCCATTGTGATTCAGTGCTGTAAAGAATATTACACTGGCTTTGAATTTGGACAGGGGCGAGGTGGAGGCACAGTTCTCTCCTGTTTTAGCTATTACAATTCAGGCAGTGAATACTGGACGGAGAAGCGATATGAAGAGATGACTGAGGAAGACATTTATAAAGCTTAGTTGTTACTTTTCAGTTGATGCTGACACTATTCAAATGCCCATGAAGACACATCCAGTATCTGCAACACATAAGAACAGGCAAACGTATGATTTTGAGAATAAACAAGGTAATAATTTAACATTTAAAATAATACATTTGTAATAACGTTTAATAAA
The DNA here is from genome assembly GCF_021184085.1 of Oncorhynchus gorbuscha. Lineage (NCBI taxonomy): Eukaryota > Metazoa > Chordata > Actinopteri > Salmoniformes > Salmonidae > Oncorhynchus > Oncorhynchus gorbuscha. The sequence continues at coordinate 25,092,434 of NC_060181.1, read as the reverse complement.
ATCCCGTCAAGCAGCGACGCTACATTATTCCCACATGCATATCAAGACAAAGCTCTGGTCCAGGACGTTAGTGCGTGTTCTTCTACTAACATCTACGACCGCGAACTAACGCCCTGGACCAGAGCTAGTACAGACAATTAATTCCCTAGCCTAGTGAGGACTGTTCCTCATGCGCCTGTCTCTTTAGTCACTAGACTGACTCAGACAGCCTGTACATGCAGCAATAATTGTCTAATCAATGCAACATATTGTAACCTAGGCTACTGCAGTGGGATAAATCAATAACTATTTTTTTTCTCACAAAACACAATGATATTCTAGGACAGGTTACAACAACATGTCACAGTGCGCACTATAACAAGAGCATAAATCCGCAAACCCCCAACCTCAGACAATAACATCACACAATGAATGAATCCCCACAAACACAGAAAATAATTAACAGGATAATGTAACATTTATAAAATACCTGCATGTAGCTACAAAGAGGTTGTATAATAATCAATATGAAGAGAGTAGAGGTGCTCACCAATTTATTATCGGATGTCCACTGTCGCCTATCCGTCGCATTCAGTGATTTACAGAACTGCACAACAAAGCGCAACAAATGAACTGCCTGTGTGAAAGTAGCCTACCATTGACAACAGTTCAGATACGAGTAGAAATGATCGATTCAGTTCAAGAAGCGCTTCTGAGCAATTTGTTATTGAGCGGAGAGCCGCGTAGAAGCCGTCTCGGCCAAGTCGGGTGCAGGTGTCCGGCGCCGCGTAATAGCTGCAGACAATAAATCCAAAAGGACGCTTCGTTATGAGAAAAAGTGAATCAATGATTATGTTATTCGCGTCTCCATCTCAGAGGGAGTGCTGTGCAAACTTTCACTCTGATATCGGACCTTACTGTCCTTTCGATTAATTCCATATTCGCAGCCATCCTCGCGATCAAATACGCAGTATTTATAGCCTACAGAACTTTATGTAAATACAAAGTCCTTCACCTTCAAAATCCAGACAGTTCTCTATGCGTCTCTGCCCATTCTGTTCAACTTGGAACGAGCGGAGGGACAGGGATAGCATACTATGCTTCTAGGCTACCCGGTGAAGAGGGACGGGGTACCGGGGAAGCGATTCTCCTTGTCAACCCTTCAAATCGGTCCCCGTAAACCACTGAGCGCACAGAGTTGAGCGAGGCGGATAATCAAATCGTTTACTGACTCCTCCTAGCAGGGGTGTGTGTACTGCTCAGCTGCCTGACGCGCGCACAAACACACTCACTGATGGCAATGTGTTGTTCGACACTACATTGCTAGATCACAAGACTATCCTTCTCGCATTCGAGTGATATTGTACATTTTTAGAAATGTGGCTGTAGATTAAGATATTTTGCTTGTTTTATCATGTGTTTGTTTGGAGTGGGATAACGGGTAAGTGGCTTCAGTGTGTCTCTCATAGTTTTCAAGCTAAGCTACCTGCAGGCATGGTCTACAATAGATATTATATGCCACGTACCAAGTAGGTGAAAGGGGTCTATAACATATAGTTACAGTATGGTGAAACTCTAGCACAAGGTTCCTAACTGGTGGCCAGTTTTTAAACTTTTCGCACCAAAGTACGTTAATCTCTAGGAGACAGAACTGAGCGGTATGGCGGCAGCGTGGTCCCATGGTGTTTATTCTAGCATGCTATTGCTTGTACAGATGAACGTGGTACCTTCAGGCATTTGGAAATTCCTCCCAAGGATGAACCAGATTTGTAGAGGTCTACAATTTCTTTTATCTGAGGTCTTGGCTGATTTCTTTTGATTTTCCCATGATGTCAAGCAAAGAGGCACTGATTTTGAAGGTAGGCCTTGAAATACATCCACAGGTGTATACATCCACAATTGACTCAAATTATTGCAATTAGCCTATCAGAAGGTTCTAAAGGCATGACATCATTTTCTGGTAATTTCCAAGCTGTTTAAAGGCACAGTCAACTTAGTGTATGTACACTTTTGACCCATTGGAATTGTGATCGTGAATTATAATTGAAATAATCTGTCTGTAAACAATTGTTGGAAAAATTACTTGTGTCATGCACAAAGTAGATGTCCTAACCAACTTGCCAAAACTATAGTTTGTTAACAAGAAATTTGTGGAGTGCTTGAAAAACGACATACATATAGTACAGTTAAAGTGACTATGCGTAGATAATAAACAGAGAGTAGAAGCAGTGTAAAAGGGGGTAGGGGTGCAATGCAAATAGTCTGGGTAGCCATTTGATTAGCTGTTCAGGAGTCTTATGGCTTCGGGGTAGAAGCTGTTTTGGACCTAGACTCGGCACACCGGTACCGCTTGCCATGCAGTAGCAGAGAGAACAGTCCATGACTAGGGTGGCTGGAGTCTTTGACACCGCCTGGTATGGAGGTCCTGGATGGCAGGAAGCTTGGCCCCAGTGATTTACTGGCCGGTACGCACTACCCTCTGTAGTGCTTTGCTGTCGGAGGCCGAGCAGTTGCCATACCAGGCAGTGATGCAACCAGTCAGGATGCTCTTGATGGTGCAGCTGTAGAACCTTTTGAGGATCTGAGGACACATAACAAACATTTTCAGTGTGCCCTCTTCACGATTTACTTGGTGTGTTTGGACCATGTTAGTTTGTTGGTGATGTATACACCAAGGAACTTGAAGCTCAATCTGCTCCACTACAGCCCCGTCAATGAGAATGGGGGCGTGCTCGGTCACCACACGGCCAGGTCTCTGACCTCCTCCCTATAGGCTGTCTCATATTTGTTTTGTGATCATGCCGACCACTGTTGTGCCATCTGCAAACGTAATGATGGTGTTGGAGTTGTGCCTGGCCGATGCAGTCATGAGTGAACAGGGAGCACAGGAGGGGGCTGAGCACGTCTTGAAGGTCAGCGTGGTGGATGTGTTGTTACCTACCGTTACCACCTGGGGGCGGCCCGTCAGGAAGTTCAGGATCCAGTTCTAGAGGGAGGAGTTTCATCCCAGGGTCCTTAGCTTAGTGGTGAGCTTTGAGTGCACTATGGCGTTGAACGCTGCGCTGTAGTCAATGAATAGCATTCTCACATACATACATAAGTATTCAGACCCTTTCCTCTGTACGTTGCTGAAGCACCTTTGGCAGCGAGTTTAGCCTCAAGTCTTTTTGGGTATGATGCTACAAGCTTGGCACACCTTTATTTGGGGAGTTTCTCCCATTCTTTTCTGCAGATCCTCTCAATCTCTGTCAGGTTGGTTGGGGAGTGTTGTTGCACAGCTATTTTCAGGTCTCTCTAGAGATGTTCGATTGGGTTCAAGTTCGGGCTCTGGCTGGGCCACTCAAGGACATTCAGAGACTCAGACAGTCTGAGGGCCTGAGAGCTCTGGAGGAGATTTTCATCAAGTATCTCTCTGTACTCTGCTCCATTCATCTTTCCCTCGATCCTGGTCTATCAGTCCCTGCCGCTGAAAAACATCGCCGCAGCATGATGCTGCCACCACCATACTTCACCGAAGGGAGGTGCCAGGTTTCCTCCAGACGTGACACTTGGAATTCAGGCCAAAGAGTTCAATATTGGTATCATAAGACCAGAGAATCTTGTTTTTCGTGGTCTGAGAGTCATTAGGTTCCTTTTGAAAGCCTGCATGGAGATTGCCATGTTCCTTTTACTGAGGAGTGGCTTCTGTCTGGCCACTCTACCTTAAAGGCCTGATTGGTGGAGTGCTGCAGAGATGGCTGTCCTTCTGGAAGGTTTTCCCATCCCCACAGAGGAAATCTGGAGCTCTCCCCCTTCTCCCCCGATTGCTCAGTTTGGCTGGCTCTAGGAGGAGTCCAGGTGGTTCCAAACCCCTTCCATTTAAGGATGATGGAGGCCACTGTGTTCATGGGATACCATCAATGCTTCAGATATTTTTTGTACCCTTCCCCAGATCTGTGCCTCGACACAATCCTGTCTCGGAGCTCTATGGACAATTCCTTCGACCTCATAGCTTCTTACTCAGATATGCACTGTCAACTGTGGGACCTTATGCAGACAGGTGTGTGCCTTTCAAAATCATGTCCAGTCAATTGAATTTACCACAGGTGGACTCCAAGTTGTAGCAACATCTCAAAGATGATCAGTGGAAACAGGATGCACCTGAGCAACATCTTCAGCCTTATAGCAAAGGGTCAGAATACTTATGTAAATAAGGTTCCCTGTTTTTTTATTTTTTTAAACATTTAGTCCTTGTAGTCCTTGTCATTTAGTCCACCATAGTCCTTGTCCGCCTCTTAGCCCGCCTCCGTGGCCTCTTAAGAGAGCGGCGACCCTCACCGCTGACCTCGGACTGGGGACCCTAGCCACGGGTCCCGAATGGACGGGAGATTCCGGCAGCACAGGACAGGCGGGAGACTCCGGCAGCTCCTGGCTGATGGACGGCTCCGGCAGCTCCTGGCTGACTGACGTCTCTGGTTGCTCCTGGCTGAGGGACGGCTCTGGCAGCTCCTGGCTGACTGGCGGCTCTGGCAGCTCCTGGCTGACGGGCGGCTCTGGCAGCTCCTGGCTGACGGACGGCTCTGGCAGCTCCTGGCTGACGGGCGGCTCTGGCAGCTCCTGGCTGACGGGCGGCTCTGGCAGCTCCTGGCTGACGGGCGGCTCTGGCAGCTCCTGGCTGACGGGCGGCTCTGGCAGCTCCTGGCTGACGGGCGGCTCTGGCAGCTCCTGGCTGACGGGCGGCTCTGGCAGCTCCTGGCTGACGGGCGGCTCTGGCAGCTCCTGGCTGACGGGCGGCTCTGGCAGCTCCTGGCTGACGGGCGGCTCTGGCAGCTCAGGACGGACGGGAGACTCTGGCAGCTCAGGACGGATGACTCTGGCAGCTCCTGGCTGACGGGGGCTCTGGCAGCTCCTGGCTGACGGGCGGCTCTGGCAGCTCAGGACGGACGGGAGGCTCTGGCAGCTCAGGACGGACGGGAGACTCTGGCAGCTCAGGACGGACGGGAGACTCTGGCAGCTCAGGACGGACGGGCGACTCTGGTAGCTCAGGACGGACGGGCGACTCTGGCAGCTCAGGACAGACGGGCGACTCTGGCAGCTCAGGACAGATGGGAGACTCTGGTAGCTCAGGACAGACGGGCGACTCTGGCAGCGCTGGGCAGGAGGAATACTCTGACAGCGCTGAGCAGGCGGGAGCACCTGATGCGGGTGCCTTTCACCAGAGGGCTGGTGTGAGGTGGCACTGGATAGACCGGACATTGAAGGCGCACTAGAGCTCTCGAGCACAGAGCCTGCCCAACCTTACCTGGTTGAATGCTCCCCGTAGCCAGGCCAGTACGGCGATGTGGAATAGCCCGCACTGGGCTGTGAGACGCACTGGAGACCAGATGCGCTGGGCCGGCTTCATGGCACCTGGCTCGATGCCCACTCTATCCCGGCCGATACAAGGCGCTGCTATGTATCGCACCGGGCTATGCCTGCGCACCGGGGACAAAATAGGACAAAATCGAACTTTAAATGCACTTTAAATGCACTTTAAATTACATTTAAATTTCATTTAGTACTATTCTTTAACCTTGATTTTTTGTTGAGATGGAGACTTCAATCCAACATATCAATGATTTATTTGTAGACAAACGGAAATTAAAGCCAGTGGCACAGATGGAACTATTCGAGCAGAATACAAATGTCCTTCAAATGATATTTGGTTGCATTGACAACCAAACACAATTCAATATCACTAAAGCCTCGGCCTATTGCACTTACCAGACAGATAACCAGGACGTGTACTGCGAGCATGCGCTGACCAACTGGCAAATGTCTTCATTGACATTTTCAACTTGTCCCTGACTGAGTCTGTAATAACAACATGTTTCAAGCAGACCACCATAGTCCCTGTGCCCAAGAACACTAAGTTAACCTGCCTAAATGACTACTGACCCGTAGCACTCACGTCTGTAGCCATGAAGTGCTTTGAAAGGCTGGTCTTCAACACCATTATCCCAGAAACTATAGATCCACTCCAATTTGCATTCCGCCCCAACAGATCCACAAATAATGCAATCTGTATTGCACTCCACACTGTCCTTTCACACCTGGACAATAATAACACCTATGTGAGAATGCTATTCATTGACTACAGCTCAGCATTCAAAACCCATAGTGCCCTCAAAGCTTGGACTTAACCCTTGGACTTAACACCTCCCTCTGCGACTGGATCCTATACTTTTTGATGGGCTTCCCCCAGGTGGTAAGGGCAGGTAACAGTACATTTGCCACACTGATCCTCAACACGGGGGCCCCTCAGGGGTGCGTGCTCTGTCCCCTCCTGTACTCCTTGTTCACTCATGACTGCAAGGCCACTGCAAGGCCATGACTGCAAGGCCAGGCATGACTCCAACACCATCATTAAGTTAGCAGATGACACAACAGTGGTAGGCCTGATCACCGACAATGATGAGCCTATAGGGAGGAGGTCAGTGACCAGGTGCCAGGTGCCAGGATAACAACCTCTCCAATGTGATTAAGACAAAGGAGATGATTGTGGACTACAGGAAAAGGAGGACCGAGCACACCCCTTTCTCATTGACGGGGCTGCAGTGGAGCAGGTTGAGAGCTTCAAGTTTCTTGGTGTCCTCATCACCAACAAACTACTGTATCATGGTCAAAACACACAAAGACAGTTGTGAAGAGGGCACGGCAAAGCCTATTCCCCCTCAGGAGACTGAAAAGTTTTGGCATTGATCCTCAGATCCTCAAAGTTGTACAGCTGCACCATCGAGAGCATCCTGATTGGTTGCATCACTGCCTGGTATGTCAACTGCTCGGCCTCCGATCGCAAGGCACTACAGAGGGTAGTGTGTACGGCCCAGTACATCACTGGGGCCAAACTTCCTGCCATCCAGGACCTCTATACCAGGTAGTATAAGAGGAAGGCCCTTTCACTTTAAGGTGAAATGCTGTTGTATTTGGCACATTTGACAAATACAATTTGATTGTATTGTCCATTTTTTTTTTATTCTGGGTTAAATTGAAACAATAGCTGTTGGTGACTTTGCAAATGCTATGTAGGCCTAAATAGCAACATTGATGACACGTGAGGATAATGTATGGTCACATTTAATTTGCTCTGTTAAACCTAGCCTTTGGAATGGCTTCAATAGCAACAGTGAATCTATTTAGCTTTTAAGTGGAGACCTCTCAACAATAATTCTCACGATAGCACATTGGTAATAGTTAGTGACAAATACACTACATGACCAAAAGGTTGTGGACCCCTGCTCGTCGAACATCCCATTCCAAAATCTTGGGCATTAATATGGAGATGGTCCTCCCCCTTTGCTGCTATCACAGACTCCACTATTCTGGGAAGGCTTTCCACTAGATGTTGGAACTTTGCTGCGGGGATTTTTCTTCGATTCAGCCACGAGAGCATTAGTGAGGTCGGCCACTGATATTGGGCAATTAGACCTGGCTCGCAGTCCGCGTTTCATGCCAAAGGTGTTCGATGGGGTTGAGGTCAGGTCTCTGTGCAGGCCAGTCAAGTTCTTCCACACCGATCACAACAAACCATTTCTGTGTGGACCTCACTTTGTGCAAAGGGGCACTGTCATGCTGAAACTGGAAAGGGCCTTTCCCAAACTGTTGCCACAAAGTTGGAAGCACAGAATAATCTAGAATGTCATTACATGCTCTAGCGTTAAGATTTCCCTACGCTGGAACGAAGGGGCTTAGCACGAAACATGAAAAACAGCCCCAGACCATTATTCCTCCTCTGCCTAACTTTACAGTTGGCACTATGCATTCAGGCAGTTAGCGTTCTTCTGGCATCCACCAAACCCAGATTTGTCAATCGGACTATCAGATGGTAAAGCGTGATTCATCACTCCAGAGGACGTGTTTCCACTGCTCTAGAGTCCAATGGCGGCAAGCTTTACACCACTCCAGCTGGCCCGTGGCATTGCGCATGGTGATTTTAGGCTTGTGTATGGCTGCTCAGCCATGGAAACCCATTTCATGAAGCTCCCGGCGAACAGTTGCTGTGCTGATGTTGCTTCCATAAGCAGTTTGGAACTCGGTAGTGAGCATTGCAAACGAGGACAGATGATTTTTCTGCACTACGTGCTTCAGCACTCGGTGGTCCCTTTCTGTGAGCTTGTGTGGCCCACCACTTCATGCCTAGCTGTTGTTGCTCTTAGACGTTTCCACTTCACAAGAACAGCACTTACAGTTGACCGGGGCAGCTCTAGCAGGGCAGAAAGTTGACATACTGACTTGTTGGAAAGGTGGTTCTCTAGTATAAGGTGCTGCCCAGCCAAAAAGTTCTGCTTTTTATGTACAAATGTATGCTCAAATTTGGTTATGATGACATAATCCTGTGGTTGAAATTTCATCTTCAAAACAACAGTTGATTACTTTTTTCATATCCAGTGTAATTTCTATGTAGATTACACACCACGATACATTGACAAATTACACTGAAACAATGTTGATTCAAAAAGTTTGTGCCCAGTGGGAAGGCCATCAACATAAATATAATTTAACTCTCTAAAGGGTAGTTTCCCAGACATTGATGAAGCCTAGTCCTGGACTAAAAAATATACTTTCAATAGAGATTCTCCATTTAGAATGCTTTTTAGTCCAGGACTACCTACTAAACTGAATCTGTGTCCTGGAAACCGGCCTTAAGAGTGTAAACTGAATAGACCCTATTGGTTAGGATCTATTGGAAGCAGCACAGCCATATAGCTCTGTGAGTCCATTCATGTAAGCCCTCTCCATGGGTTATTAGATGGCTTCTGGCCATTGTGGGCATTTGAGGCTGAGATGAGACATGGATTCATCATGACTTCCTCTGTGGTGATGACTGACTGAATGATTGAAGAGTGTTGTGTTGTGTCACTCACTTCCTGTTGTTGTTATGAGTTTCGACCTGCTGTCACACTATTCTGTTGTGATGAGGACAGACAGACAGACAGACAGACAGAGACAGACAGACAGACAGACAGACAGACAGACAGACAGACAGACAGACAGACAGACAGACAGACAGACAGACAGACAGACAGACAGACAGACAGACAGACAGACAGACAGACAGACAGACAGACAGACAGACAGACAGACAGACAGACAGACAGACAGACAGACAGACAGACAGACAGACAGACAGACAGACAGACAGACAGACAGACAGACAGACAGACAGACAGACAGACAGACAGACAGACAGACTAAAAGCCAGACAGAAAGTGATGACAGGCAGCTCATATTTCCCAAAGAAGGTTATATAATAATGACACGTTGAAACAACAATCTAATTAAACAGTTCTCAAGTCATGAAGGCCTGCTTATGGGTTATTGTGCTGTAGAAACAGGAAAAAAGTCTCCCTGTTATCTAGGTTGCTATGCTAAAATGTGTTTCAAGAGACTGAATCGATGAATGAGTTAGGGAAGTATGTCAGTCCAGATGAAAGTTGGTCTACATTTTTACATTTGAGCAGACACTCTTATCCAGAGCAACATATAGTAGTGAGTGAATATATTGTTGTACTTCATCAGTGGTAGGAATCAAACCCACAACCAATGCATTGCACGCAACATGCTCTGCCAACTGATCCACATGGGACCATCCAAAGCAAATAAATAATATAACAAATGGAACAAAAAAAGGCACCAGTTCCTAATTTGATTCAAAGCCTCTGTTTGGCAGAATGCTGATGCCTAAGATTCTCAACCATTTATGACCTGCCTCAAACATCCATTATTGACAGTTTCCCTACTCTGTTTCCCCTGTTGTGTCATCAATAAGTCCGTGTGAAAGAGATCACATAGCACAGAACACAACCATGCCTTTGCAGTTAGTTCATCATCCACAAATACACTGTAGACTACATGACCAGCCACTTTCTAGCATCAACCTACTGTACAGATGCAAGAAAACAACATCAAAGCATCACAAGCCAAGGGAAAAGTCTACTATTGGCATAGACCAATCTTTGTTGTTTTATGCCCCTAGTCTAGTTTATCACAGTGAGCTTGCTGATTGGACATGCAGCTGAATAGGAGGGTTGTGTTCCAAATGTCACCCTATTCCCTATACAGTATAGTGCACTACATTTAAGTAGTGCATTATACAGGGAATAGGGTGTAATTTGGGACCTAGCTGGGGAGATCTCCTCATTCACTGCCCCTACCCCCTTCCCTCCTCCACCCTGGAGGAACAGCTGCAGGGCTGCCTGCCCTCCCCAGAACAGCTGACCGAGACTGGCTACTAGCAGCTATGAAAGGGGCCCTGTTGGATCCGGCTCGGCGGCCAACACCACTACACAGATTGGAGGGAGAAAACAGCGGCGACATCCCAAATGGCACCCTATTCCCTAAATAGTGCACTACTTTTGACCAGGGCCCAATAGGGCGATTCCATGTGAGTGTGGACTTAAAATATTTTTGATATCTCAGATTCAATTCTCATATAGAAACTTCAACGGGGGGAAGAATGTTTGACATTCCTTTCACATTTGTATCACTTTTTAGAAAATCGAATCAAATCAAATGTTATTTGTCACATGCGCCAACTGCAACAGGTATAGACTAACAAGGGAGTGTAGTTCTATCACAGTATACCTATTTGCTAATGGTTTTACACCTAGTGACCTGCTTTTTAAACTATATGAACAAAAAATATTAAATTTTATTTGGAACAGCAAGCCAGATAAAATTAAAAGGGCCTATTTATATAATGAATATGAATTCGGTGGGCAGAAATGATTAAATATTAAAGCATTAGACCTCTCACTGAAGACATCAGTTATACAAAAGTTATACTTAAATCCAAACTGGTTCTCTAGTCAATTGGTACGAATGTCTCATCCTATATTTAGGAAGGGCCTTTAACCCTTTATTCAGATTACACCTGCTCACTTTCGGTTGTTTGAAAAGGAAATCATCTCCAAAATATCTTTATTTTTTAAACAAGCCTTAGAAAGTTGGTTGCAATTTCAGTTTAATCCACCTGAAAGGACAGAACTAATAGTACAACATATATTGTGGTTAAATTCAAATATACAAATTGATTTTAAAAAAACTGTATTTATCGAAGAAAAAAAAAAGGTATAGTTTTAGTGAATGATATCATAAATAGGACTGGTGGAGTTATGTCACACATGCAGCGAACAAAGACATATGGAAATGTCTGCTCTACCCAAAATTACAACTAATTAATTGCAGCATTACCACAAAAATGGAAGAGGCAAGTAGAAGGGGAAAAAGTAAGGAACTTGTATGTCGGCCCTGTATTAAAGAACATAAATTGGTTAAAGAAAAGTGTGATAAATAAAAACATATACCAATTTCATTTAAGGACCAAAAAACTGACAGCTGTGCCATATAAATTGCAAAATAGTTGGGAAGAGATTTTTGATGTACCCATTCCATGGCACATGGTTTATGAATTGATATGCAAAACAACGCAGGATTCAAAACTTCAAATTTCTCTAACGTTTCCAAAACTGTAAAGATATTGTCTGTGAGTATAACAGAACTGATGTTGCAGGCGAAAGCCTGAGAAAAATCCAATCCGGAAGTGCCCCAGGTTTTGAAAGCGCTGCATTCCAATGACTCCCTATTCAGCTGTGAATGTACCATCAACGAGCTTTCTACGTATTCCCCAAGGTGTCTACAGCATTGTGACGTAGTTTTACGCATTTCTGTTGAAGAATAGCCATAGGCGGCCACATTTGCGTAAGTGGTCACATGGTGGCTCCGAGAGAAATTCTCGCGTAAAATACAGAGGTAGCCATTATTCCAATCGGTCCTAGTGAAAAACGAATTGTCCCAACGGATATATTATCGAATAGATATTAGAAAAACACCTTGAGGATGGATTCTAAACAACGTTTGCCATGTTTCTGTCGATATTATGGAGCTAATTTGGAATATTTGTGGTGACCACAATTTCCGGGCGATTTCTCAGCCAAACGTGAAGAACAAACGGAGCGATTTCGCCTACAAAAATAATATTTTGGGAAAAAAAAACTTTGGCTGTCTACCTGGGAGTCTCGTGAGTGAAAACATCCGAAGTTCATCAAAGGTAAACGATTTAATTTGATTGCTTTTCTGATTTCCATGACAAGGTTGCCTGCTGCTAGCAAGGCATAATGCTATGCTAGGCTATGATACATTTACACAAAAGCTTGTCTAGCGTTGGCTGTAAAGCATATTTTGAAAATCTGAGATGACAGGGTGATTAACAAAAGACTAAGCTGTGTTCCAATATATTTAACTTGTGATTTTCACGAATAGGAAGATTTTCTAGGAAGATTAATGTCCGTTGCGTTATGCTAATTAGTGTCAGATGATGACAACGGTCCCGTTCACGGGATGGGGTGTCCCTACAGGTTAAAGGTCTTACATCGGCTGCGGAGAGCGTGATCCGGAACAGCTGATGTTCTCATGCATGTTTCAGTGTTACTTGCCTCGACGCAAGCATAGAAGTTATTTAGCTTGTCTGGTAGGCTTGTGTCACTGGGGAGCTCTCAGACTAGGGCGAAGGTACACCTTCCAACAGGAGAACAACCCTAAGCACACAGCCAAGAGAATGCAGGAGTGGCTTCGGGACAAGTCTCTGAATGTCCTTGAGTGGCCTATAATGAGTGTAATTTGCTAAATATTAGGAGTTGAGAAATAAAGTTGACATCATTAGAAATATATTTTCTACTGTACGTATGCCATTTAGAAAGTGTTTCTGCTGTTGTTGCAAACAATATTCAGAAAAACATTTAAATAAAACGTATATTTGTGTTTAAGTTGCTCTATTTTCAAGGTGTCCTGGTTTCATTGTGTAATAGTATTATTTCATTGCCGTCTGTCTATGACATTCTGCTGTAAGAGAGAAGGTTGGCAGAGTATAAGACAGAACATGTGTTTTATCCTTCAGAGCTACTCCACTCAGTGCTGTTTTCACTTTGCTAGCTACCTTTATATAACAGGACACAGTGTCCCCGGCAGCATTTTGTATCATCACATGCTTTCATCCTGTTCCAGCCATGCTCTGGCTCTGCCTTGTCTATTAGTCACATTCCCACTTTGTAATACGTACTACACTATGTCCCAATTTTCTCTCCTTCCTCCCAAAGTGTGCACTTGTTCAATTCCCTTCAATTATTTGAAAGGAAATGACTGGTAGGAGAAATATGGTGGAAACACCATATATCTCATGCAGTCACCAATCCAATGCTTTTAGATTTGTGAGAATCTGCCGGTTGATTCTTTCCCAGTGCTCCCGCATTTTCAAGCTGCAGCCCTCTTCATTTCCTTCGGACCATTCAAAGATAGTGTATCTTATAATGCAGAGGTCACTTGCATGGGCTGCTGCGGTGTGGGAGAAACAATCCACTGTTTGCCTTAGTCTGGAGGATTTTGTGTTGCGAAAGTAAGGAAGGTGTTTGACTCACCGTTGTCTGGGAGAGAAGTGGCTCGGAAACTACTTCAACTGTGTTAAGACTCCCGTAATGTGGCAGACTATGTGATAGACTTTTGCACTTTAGCCACTGAGAGTGCCTGGAACCCGGAATCCCTGTTAAACACATTTCTTCATGGATTATTTGAGGGAATTAAATAGGAGCTTGCAGCCATTGGACCTCGACTCTCTCATAGCCCTGACCATAAGGAGGGATGGGCGACTACGGGAACGCAGTAGGGAGAGGAGGTCTATCCCCGGGCACACACGCCCGCCCACAGTTTTCCCCTCGCTTCCGAAGAACCACAGAAGTCTCTGATGCCTGCACTCCCGAGAGATTCCGATCTCACCCGAGTTCCCTCAGAAAACTCTGAGAACTATCAATTTTCCTCCTCTGGCGCCCATGCAACTGGACTGTCCCCTGAGGACGGAGCTCTAAAAGCTTTCTATGTTGTGGAACTTCTGGACATTATATCCACCTGCTGGATTGGCAGGGTCATTCACAGTACAATTCCTATCAACCTGCGAGTGTCAGGGAATCACATTGAGTTCATGCAATTTCTACTCATTGAGTATACAGCCATACTCTCGGCTCGAGACGATAGCGGGAAGCCGGGTTTCGGTGGCGGTCCGCTTGTCGGCGATACCCAGAGGTGGTCTTAAGAGTGGACTGGGGTCTCTTCCAGGTACGCCGATTAGCGGCGGTCCTATATCTGGGTCAAACGTATGTTGACTTCTTCTTGCTCAGGGAAGAGAAGGTGCTGATAACCCACGGAGCACTCGAAGGGCAAGAGACCAGTGGCCGAGCAGGAAAGGGTGTTCCAGGCGTACTCTACCCACACAAGTTGCTGGCTCCAGGTGGTGGGATTGGCCGAGACAAGGTATGAGGAGTCGTCTCCAGGTCCTGATTGAACCTTTTTGGGATAGGGGGCAGCATTTTTAATTTTGGATGAATAGCATGCCCAGAGTGAACTGCCTCCTACTCAGTCCCAGATGCTAATATATGCATATTATTATTACTATTGGATAGAAAACTCTGAAGTCTCTAAAACTATTTGAATGATGTCTGTGAGTATAACAGAATTCATATGGCAGGCGAAAACCTGAGAAAAATCCAACCAGGAAGTGGGATATCTGAGGTTGATAGTTTTTCAAAGCTTGGCCTACTGAGTACACATTGAGATATGGATGAGGTTGCACTTCCTAGGGCTTCCACTAGATGTCAAACGTCTTTAAAAACTTGAATGAGGATTCTACTATAAAGGAGGGGCTCATGAGACCTCTTTGAGTCAGTGGTCTGGCAGAGAGCCTTGGTCTCATGACGAGCGCTCCCGACAGACTTATCTCGCGATACAGTGCTTTTTCTGAAGACAAAGGAATTCTCTGTGTTAAGGGATTTTTTTAATCAATAATGACTAATTATTTATACATTTCAATCAGGACTGATTAATCAGAATACTATTATGTTACTATATAGATGTATGAATTTTCTTTTAATCCTAGTACTAAATATAATGTGTGTAATTATAATCAAGAATTAGAACAAAGACTGTCTGTTCCTTGGTAGAAACGAATGAACTTATCGTCAGACTGGCTAGAATGCTTATCTACACAGGAAGACCTTGGCCTGGTCATAAATGATCTAAACTGGTGGAGGACGATGTAGGAAGGCTTGCGAACTATACCGCCATTGTACCGGAGTGGAGGAGGGACAGGACAGTTTGAAACCTAATGAGTTTATCAGTTTATAACCTGTTGTAAATTGTATCATGTTCAGTACTCTCGAGAATAAACGCTAGTGCTTGATTTTGAGACTGGTCTCCGCCCATTTTATGCAAATAAGTATCTTACAAATCCTTAGAAATGGGCTGAGTGTATTAATTGAATTGGGTAATAAACATATAGGAATCTAATTCCTCTAACACTCTGGTTGGAACATTGTTGATATTTTATGTTAAAAACATCCTAATGATTGATTCCATACATCATTTCACATTTTTCTAAAGGACTGTAACGGAAAATTTTGAGTTTTTGTCTGGATGAAATACTCACGCCTCATGAATATGGATTACTGGGCTGAATACGCTAACAAGTGGCTATTTGGACATAAATGATGGAACTTTATGGAATAAATCAGTAATTTATTTTCGAACTGAGATTCCTGGGAGTGCCTTCTGTTGAAAATCATCAAAGGTAAGTGAATATTTATGGTGTTGTTTCTAACTTTGTGTAACAGCGTTCATCTGTTGAAGGAAGAGAGTCGGACCGAAATGCAGCGTGTTTGTTACTCATGATCTTTAATAAACGAAAAACGTGATACATTAAATAACTATACAATACAAAACAACAAACGGAACGTGAAAATCTAATTACAGCCTATCTGGTGAACACTACACAGAGACAGGAACAATCACCCACGAAATACAAAGCGAAACTAAGGCTGCCTAAATACGGTTCCCAATCAGAGACAACGAGAATCACCTGACTCTGATTGAGAATCACCTCAGGCAGCCAAGCCTATACAACACCCCTAATCAGCCGCGATCCCAAATAATACAAACCCCAATACGAAAACAACATATAAACCCATGTCACACCCTGGCCTACCCAAACATATAACAAAAACACAAAATACAATGACCAAGGCGTGACACTTTGATTCCAAAATAGCTGCTATTCCTCTGGCTGTGTTGGGTTCTGAGCGCCGTTCTCAGATTATGCTTTTTCCGTAAAGTTTTTTTGAAATCTGACACAGCGGTTGAATTAAGAAGAAGTCTATCTTTAATTCTGTGAACAACACTAGTATCTTTTATCAATGTTTATTATAAATATATCTGCAAAATCCCTGGATGTTTTGGAATCAAAGGCGCCAATGTAAACTGAGATTTTTGGATATAATTATGCACATTATGCACATTATTGAACAAAACATACATTTATTGTGTAACATGATGCCCTATGAGTGACATCTGATGAAGATCATCAAAGGTTAGTGATTAATTTTATCTATATTTCTGCTTTTTGTGACTCCTGTCTTTGGCTGGAAAAATGGCTGTGTGTTTTTTCGACTTGGCGGTGATCTAACATAATCATATGTTGTGCTTTAGCTGTAAAGCATTTTTGAAATCGGACATGATGGGTAGATTAACAAGATGTTTCTTTCATTTGCTGTATTGGACTTGTTAATGTGTGAAAGTTACATGTAAAAAAAAATGTTTTCGCGTGCTTCTGTTTCAGCTAAATTATGTTGAGGTGTTCCGCTAGCGGAACCCCTATGCTATAAAGGTTAACCAGAAGGGGACTAGGGTTCCAATTTTGGAACCCCCCCCCACGTTCAGCTGGAAGGTGGCGCATGGAACGCAAAAATATTCCTAAAAATATTTAACCTCCACACATTAACAAGTCCAATGGCTCAAATGAAAGATAAACACCTTGTTTATCTACCCAGCAAGTCAGATTTCTAAAATGTTTTACGGCGAAAACATAGCACATATTTATGTCAAACCACCACCGAAGACACGGCTAATTTGCATAGCCAAGTTGAAAAAAATATGCAATCAACAAACGCAGGATTAAAAGAAAAACAATGCACTAACCTTTTGAAAACTTCATCAGATGACAGTAATATAACATGTTACACAGTACATTTATGTTTTTTTCAATAATATGCTATATATATCCATAAATCTCTGTTTACAATGATGCATCGTTCAAAAAATGCTACTCAAATGTCCTGAGAAATGACGATAGCTCCGGCAGATAACGTCAGCTAACAAGGAATACACATCATAAACTTTGACTAAATATGCATGTTCTACATATATATAGTTAGATACACTTCTTCTGAATGCAATCGCTGTGTTACATTTATTTTTAACGTTACAGGTTTCGTTCACTAGGCTATACTATGAGTCGGCGCTCAAAAAGTAGCATTATGGCTCCTCTATCTTGGAGTCCACATAAACCCAAATTTACCACAGAAATATTCCCTTACCTTTGCTGTTCTTCCATCAGAAGACCTGGAAGGAATTATACTTACCAAAAACAGCATTTAGTTTTGCAGTCTGTGTCTTTCGGTTCTCAAACACGACACATTTCGGTTGAAATGTAGCCAAAAGTCAAGTGGATGCGCACCAGAACGTCAAACTTACATATTATATGTTGATTAAACTTGTCAAACTAACTTCATAATCAAGCTTTAACATGTTATAAAGGTGTACAGAAATCGTGAGGACGAACAGAAACGCATGCATTGTATAATCGATCTTGGAAAAAAGACAGGACCTGAGCAGAGCACGCATAAAAGTGACCTGTTTTTTCGCATGACCGAAAGGTTTCGGCCCGCCAAAACTCTCGTGAACGCGCGATTCTCACAATGAGAAGCCCCATTGAAAGCTGAGATCGATCTGAAGACAGAGAGACTGTTCCCAGACCTGTAACTGCTTGGGAAGGGTGGGGCGATGACGTCAAAGTTGGGCCAAGTTTTCTGATGACGAGAGAGTTTGGGAGAATGACTGCCCTGAGAGTTCTGCTTTACATACAGACATAATTTAAACGGTTTTAGAAGCTTTAGAGTGTTTTCTATTCAATAATATTTTTTATTTGCAACTTTTGACAAAAAAAATTATGTTTACTATGGGCACGCAATTACTCCAGCGGGGGCAGTAGACAGCCCTATCCCCAAGAGGTTTTAACAGTCACTAAATTTCACAGATGAATCTCTTCATTTTTCAAACCATACATATGTACCAATCTTGTCATTCCCCAGAGCAGCACAGTCCTCTTCTGAAGGGTCCAGCCTGTTCCAGTTATCAGGCTCATCTTTCCCTTCTGACCTCAACCACGAGAATCTAATGAGGAAGGAAAAGCAAATTTTTATGAATTGGGTAACACTAGATAAAAACTGCACTCCAGTTTGATTCAAATGCTTGTTGTCCACCCAGAGTCACTGTCCTTCAGTCTTCGGTCATTCAGTCCGATCCGGTGAGTCTTATTTTCAGTGCTTGAATACAAATAAATCTGAAGAAAATAGAAGTTGCGTTTGAAATACAGATTAGGTAGGTATTAACTTAGGAAGTACAAATAGACACATTTATTGAAAAAATGTAATAAATAGTTTAAACGGTATTGAAAAATCATACCATGGGTATTTCAAAATACCCGGTATACGTATATGGTATACTACCCAACCCTAGTGATTATTTTTTTAAAGCTCTCCCTAGTCTCTAACTTCTCTCTTTCATTTTGCTCACCTGTTCCTCTTGGCTCGACTCTGAGTCCAGTTCATTGGACCAGTAGAGAAGGAGCATTTCCCCCCATGAAACACTCAGCCTGTACAGGCTTTACAACCTTGCACCTTGCACCTCTGACAAAAAGAGAATAGTAAAAGCAGGAACATTTTTCTTCTACTTATATTTGAGATTACTACTTTAGGCTACTACTACTTGTGTTATAATGTTTGTTGACTTGCAGCTTCTCAAATATTTGCTCAGTTTCAATGACAACAAAAATAGTTGAACAAAAAATTACATAATTTTCTGAAATACGATCCAAAGTGTTGTATGTGATTTTAAATGACACCGGACACTGATCTTCTAAACTCTGTATGCACTTCCCCAGCTTGCTGAGATGTTTGCTGTGGTGTGCTCAGCAAGGAAGAAGCCACTGCTCCAAAACCGCCATAAAGCCAGACTACGGTTTGGAACTGCATATGGGGACAAATATCATACTTTTTGGTGAAATGTCCTCTGGTTTGATGAAACAAAAATATAACTGTTTGGCCATAATGACCATCGTTATGATAGGAGGAGAAAGGGGGAGGCTTGCAAGCCGAAGAACACTATCCCAACCGTGAAGCACGAGGGTGGCAGAATCATGTTCTGGGGGTGCTCTGCTGCAGGAGGGACCAGTGCACTTCACATAATAGATGGCATCATGAGGTAAGAAAATTATGTGGATATTTTGAAGCGACATCCGTCAGGAAGTTGAGAAGCTTGGTCACAAATGGTTCTTCCAAATGGACAATGACCCCAAGCATACTACCAAAGTTGTGGCAAAATGGCTTAACTTCTTGCAGCGAGCCATCCCGGATCCGGTATCGTGACTACAGCCTCAAGCTCATTACCATAACGCAAAATGCAAAAATATTCTTAGAAATATTTAACCTCCACACATTAATTAACAAGTCCAAAAGCTCAAATGAAAGATAAACACCTTGTTCATCTACCCAGCAAGTCAGATTTCTAAAATGTTTTACGGCGAAAACATAGCACATATTTATGTCAAACCACCACCAAAGACACAGCTAATATGAATAGCCATGTTGAACAAAATATGCAATCAACAAAAGCAGGATTAATAAAATAAAAATAATTCACTAACCTTTTGAAAATCTTCATCAGATGACAGTAATAGGACATGTTACACAGTACATTTATGTTTTTTTCAATAATATGCAATTTATATCCATAAATGTTTACATTGACGACATTTTCAAAAAATGCTACTCAAATGTCCGGAGAAATGATGATAGCTCCGACAGATAACGTCAGATAACAAGCAATACACATCATAAACTTTGACTAAATATACATGTTCTACATATAGTTACAAAGATACACTTCTTCTTAATGCAACCGCTGTGTTACATTTATTTTTAACGTTACAGAATTCGTTCACAAGGCTATAATATGAGACGGCGCTCAGATATTAGCAGTATGTCTCCTCTACGTTTGGAGTCCACAGAAACCCAAAATAACCACATAAATATTCCCTTACCTTTGATGTTCTTCGATCAGAAGACGTGGAAGGAGTCGTACTTACCCAATATATAATTTGGTTTCAAGTTGTGTGTCTCTGTATTAGCATATTCTAACAGCTTCAGCTGAAATGCACCCAAAATGACTTCTGGTCCCGCATGTTTGCGCATCAAAACTTCAAAATTACATATTATATGTCGACTAAACTGGTCAAACTAAGTGAAGAATCAAGCTTTAGGATGTTTTAAATGTGTAAAACAATTATCAGCACGAACAGACAAACCGACATCAATTGGTGTCTCCTGGAAAAAAAGAGAGCTCCAATTCAGACGCGTGCATGAATGTGCATGTATTTTTGCGTGCCCCGAACGTTTTAGCTCGCTCGTGCGATTCTCACAATGAACGCCCCATTGAAAGCAGACATCGCGCTGAAGACATAGAAACTGTTCCCAGATCCGTAGCTGGTTGGGAAGGGTGGGGCGATGACGTCAAAGTTGGCCCAACTTTTCTGTTGACAAGTGAGAGTTTGGGAGAATGGCTGCCCTGAGAGTTCTGCTTTACATACAGACATAATTTGAACGGTTTTAGAAGCTTTAGAGTGTTTTCTATTCAATAATAATTATTATATGCATATATTAGCAATTTTGGACAGATTTTTTTCTGTTTACTATGGGCACGCACTTCCTCCAAAGGGGGCAGTATTCAGCCCTATCCCCAAGAGGTTTTAAGGACAACAACGTCAAGGTATTGGAGTGGCCATCACAAAGCCCTGACCTCAATCCGATAGAAAACGTGTGGGCAAAACTGAAAAAGCGTGTGCGAGCAAGGAGGCCTACAAACCTGACTCAGTTACACCAGCTCTGTCAGGAGGAATGGGCCAAAATTCACCCAACTTATTGTGGGAAGCTTGTGGAAGGCTACCCAAAAAGTTTGACCCAAGTTAAAAAATGTAAAGGCAATGCTACCAAATACTAATTGAGTGTATGACCTACTGGGAATGTGATGAAAAAATAACAGCTGAAATGAATCACTCTACTATTATTCTGACATTTCACATTCTTAAAATAAAGTGGTGGTCCTAACTGAACTACTAGGATTACATGTCAGGAATTGTGAAAACTGAGTTTAAATGTATTTGGCTAAATTGTTTTCAAACTTCCGACTTCAACTGTATATTTTGGTATGTTGAAAATATACATTATTCATTACAAATAAAAGTCTCACCCTTTGTGGAATTGCCTCTGCTTCCACTCTTTCTTGAAGAAAGTATAAAATCGGCATTTGCGTTGATGTTCTCTTCCATCATTCTGTGCAGCTCAGTGATGTCTACACTTGATAAGAGAATTATGTTCACCAGGTACATGACCCAATTTAATTATATTACTCTCAGCCTGAAACCCAGAATTTGTAGGAAACTGGTTGAAATGAATTAGGTGGAGGCCCAGCTACAATTGTCAAATGTTTATTCACGGGAACGTTCCAAAGTCAAGAATTCAAAACACTTCATTTTTATACTGACTTCTCACACCCATAAATTTTCTTAACCAGGCAAGTCAGTTAAGAACAAATTCTTCTTTTCAATGACAGCCTAGGAACAGTGGGTTAACTGCCTGTTCAGGGGCAGAATGACAGATTTGTACCTTGTCAGCTTGGGGGTTTGAACTTGCAACCTTCTGGTTACTAGTCCAACGCTCTAACCACTAGGCTACCCTGCCACCCACCAACATACACACAAACATACACACACACATACGCACAAACATACGCACAAACATACGCACACACATACACAAACATACGCACACACATGTCCTGCTACGCACACACTGTCTGTCTCACTACCCAGCCAACAGAGATAGTGACATTGTCCTTGAGACGTACTCCCCGTTCTCTCCCAAATCTCTCGTCAGGTGGGCACCAAGCTCAGACAGTCTGTGTTTAAATTACCATAAAGACATATTGTTTTACCCTAATTCTGACTAGGACTACACATTTATTAATTATGATTTTACACATTCTAAACAATTCCATACAATTGTATGTTTCAGGGCGGAATATTCTAATCATTCAATTAACAGACAATTCTCACCTATCCACACTCTACAATTGTCTGAGAGTGTAAGACTTATGAGGAAGTTCATAGTAAGTGGGTTGTTCCACGAATTGACATTTTCTGTAGAAATGATGCAGCAATGTTGAATTTTAAATTCTGTTATTTGTATTGCTTTTAAATCTTTTTTAATGGATTTTTATCTTAAGACTTTGTTCTAGCTAGCTATTTGTGTAGGTAGTTATCAAGTAAACACAAATCACTTGCGCTTTAATGTAGACCACAAGGAGAATTCAATAAATCTACTTTATTCATATATAAAGGCTTGCTAAAGTTCCCAATTCAGCATTCTGACATGTCCCTCCAACCCTTTGTCAAGATTTCAACCCACTAATAATCACCCAAAATATCCAAGTTTCACCATCATTGTAAAGGCCTAGGTATTTTGCTGCTTTGACAGTCATTTCTGAAGATTATTATTGATATTCATGCAATTAGTGATGCAAGAATTTGGAGTTTTGGTGAGAGGAGCATCTGAACAATATCCGTCTTTTGGTGCACGAGGGAGGGTGCGCGCTTACTAATTTTCCTTTCCTATTGAACATACTACTTTCCGTATGATATATAGTTTATTTACATTTTAAAATACCTGAGGATTGAATTGAAATGTTGCTTGACTTGTTTGGATGAGGTTTAGCGGTGGCTTTTCTGACTCCTTTGCATGTTGAACGAGTGGATTACTGAAATCGATGGAGCCAACTAAACAAACTTTTTGGGATATAAAGAAGGAACCATTCATGTTGTAGCTGGGACCCTTGGGATTGCAAACACAGAAAGGTCTTCAAAAGTAAGTAATTTATTTAAATCGCTATTTGTGATTTTATGAAGCCTGTGCTGATTGAAAAACATGTTGATGTGGGGCGACGTCCTCAGACAATCACGTGGTATGCTTTTGCCGTAAAGCCTATTGTAAATCGGACAACTCAGTTAGATTAAGCTTTTGAATGATATAAGATACTTGTATGTTCATGAATGTTTAATATTACGATTATTTATTTGAATTGCGCGCCTTCCGATTTCACCAGACGTTGTCGGCTTGTGTCCCGCTAGCGGGACGCCTATCCCCATGCCTGAGATGGAAGAAAACAAATTCTCCATAGGCTAAACATACCCTCCATGCCTTTAAATGTTGAAAGAAGAGATATTTGAAAGTACGTTTTTTAAAGGATTGCATGTTCCCGAAGACACACACAAACAGAAAACTTCACCCTATTTCCTCTTGGCCATACCTTTCAACATAATGCAGAATCACATGGCTGAAGAGTGTAGAAATACTGTGGATGCTCAACCCAAAAATACTTTACATGATTATATTAAAGTCATATTGCTGTCAACCTTGGTGCTGCTGTCTGTAAGAATTCATGTTCAATAAAACATCTAACTGACATAAGGGCTGGCTTTTTGCCTCATGTACAAGATTTTTACTATTACTGTCAAGTCAGTCTATGCTAACCTAGAGTCATTACAGTAAAATGTGTCCCCGTTTTGCCAAGGGACAGCACAACAAAGATAAGAATGGTTGTACTCACTTTGCGAGTATTATGTTTATTGGCAACTTAATCAAATGTGCCCAGTTTTGCCTGGGATGCTTGTGGTAGTGGATGGTTAAAAGGGTGGTTCTAGCAATCATATTTTCCGTGGATAGTAAAGCATTGCAGCCAAAAGGTGTACAAGCCTACAAATGACCATATGTCTTTATTTGAATATCTTAAAATTCCTCAGGCTTATCACATTTATTGTATTCAATGATCACAATAACTTTATTATAAGACTGTCCATAGTATGTTATTTGATGTACAGAGGGTGAACAGTGCTTTCTAACTTCAACAGAATAGTTATACTGCTCTCTAGTGGCCAATATCAGTCCATGAACCAGAGGTTACGAAACCATGTAGGATTATTTTGGGATTCATTTATGACTGAATTCACTCTCTACCTAGCATCTAATCTGCTTTATTCAGATTGCTCTGACCAAAAAGGGTGGTTAAATAATCAATAAGGCCTGAGGGGTGTGTATAGGCCTATACCGGCCATATACAAGGCTATGGGCTGTTCACTCTCTATGGCTGCGTTGACAGGCAGCATAATTCTGTTATTTTTTCCACAACTTGGTCTTTTGACCATTCACACCAGATCTTTTCATGTCAGATCTTTTCAGAGCTGATCTTATGAGTCAAAAGACCAATTACAGAATTAGCTGAAGAACCCTCAAACTACAACCACATCATGGTGCCATAAGGAAGCCTAGGCAGAGATCTGCAGTATATTTGTAAATATGCCCTTTGAAATATTTTAATGACATTTTTTTTTACATTACTGTTTTTCACGACTTTAGTTTTTCTGAACTACAATATCTGGAGTTTTTGACCCATGGAGTTGCTGGACTAATGGCAAGTCAGTTTGTTTGACTTGGCTAGGTAGTTAGCTAGCTAGCTGGCTATGCAATCATTTGCATGATGCCTCAATACAGCACATTTGTTTTTAAAGGGGAAGTCTACAGTTGCTGCATTCATTTTGGGCTGCATTCCAAACACGTAAGAGACACAGCCTCTCATCTCAGCCCTCAAATTAGGTGGACACTTCTGATGACGTATGATGAGTTGACACTTGCAGGGCAAGGGAATAATGAATTCATTTTAAATGGACCGCCCTTGCTCGGAGATTCGTCACTTGTTTGTCCCACGATTGTCTTTTCAGTCATCATGAAACCACCGGTAACTGTTGTGTGTGCTTTATATGCACTACAGTCAATTATGATTGCATCTCATATCTTGGCCAGAAGGCAACGCATCTGCAGACATTGAATACTAGCCAACCGACGATATCTGGTAAATTGAAAATTACAATGTATAAGTGTGATGTCAGGGAAAGTTGTATGCGCTAGCCAGAAGCGATTTTAGCATGTAAATCTTGGTGGGGCAAAGAAAATAAGTGGGATGCATGCCAGCAAAGCCACTACACAACACAGAATATATATTAATTGCACTATAACAGTGACAAACAGTGCCCACAAACGGTTCGGGCCTACATAAAGCTTTCCCAACATCATACCACTGCTACACCTGTCTATCAACGGAGACTTGTCTGGCAGCAGAACAGTTAATTCAGCCTCATTACTGCCTTTAAAAAAACATAGCTGATATGGCTGACTTGCTTAAACAAATGTGGTTTCTACTGATAGATGTACAAACTAGGGCATAAGGGAATGACAAGCGGATAAGAGGCAGTACGTAATTTCGATTTAAGACATTAATGGGCGAGCTAGGATGGACGTATTCAATTTAACTATTTGTTTAGCACTTTTGAAATGTACAGCGACAGAATTCAGACCATGGGCCGTTCTTAGTGTTCTCCCTGTACAAAGTCAGAACTGAAGGATAAATAAAGGGGCATATAAACACACAATGAAAGCACTTACAAAATGCAATGATTACATTTCTCTAAAACAGGTTATAGGCTACATGTGCACACTTTGTATTACTTTCTTAGTTACAGTATACATATCTCCCTGGCATATTAAAGAATTTATGCAGCAGTATACAAGACATTTTTGGACATTGTTGTGCAGTGCTCACTAGAACAGGAAGGTGGCACGGCGGTTCTTTGTGGGCAAATTTTGTCATCAAAGTCTGGCATTCTCTGGATTTAATGTGCTTTCAAGACCACTGGGAACTCATTGATCTTCAGGTCGTAGCTATAGAAAGAGGCCCGAGTTCCTGACTTAAAATGATGAGTTAGAGGACCGCTCAAAACGTATTTCCCAGTTGGAGCTCGTTCTTTCCAGAAATCTTCAACTCACTGAAGTTAAGTTGTTAAGTTGTTAAGTTGTTTTGAGCGCGGCACAAATCATGCTTCATTGACAGCATGGTCAATGTTGAATGTTTCTCATTTTAACATTTGGAAAAGAGACACTTAATCCCAGATTTGGGACCACACAGCCACTCCACTGAATAGCAGACAAGTGATTGCTTTACAATGCTTGCAGTTAGCCACTGTCACTGATTCCTTCCAAACCACTCATTGTCGAATTTGTGATTTCCAACTTGTTGTGTAATGTTTGTCCAATGGCCGATGTGCACCGATACAATTTCTCTTCATTATTTCTCTTCATATGAAAATGATTAAAAAGGATTTGCCACTAGATTGTTGACTTGATTCATGATGATGACTGCTAACTAAGATTTTGAAAGTATGATGTTGACAATCAAAGCTACTGTAGTTACAACGTGATTTTGACAATTCTATTTTTGGCCAATGACCCTGAGCCTTCTTGGATGGGCACTTCTAATGCAACTCTAAAGCAGCACCCAAGGGGCTTGAATGTTTCCTTGGCGGTGACATACTGTCCAGACGAGTGACAGAACACTGAGCTAATCATGGCAGAACTAGAGAACATTACCAACACCTACTCGCCGTATTTTCTGCTGGCTGCCCCACCACCACAGAAAGCACTGAGCTAAGCAGAATCACCTGTATATTGGACCTGCCTTTCTCAAGAAAGCAAAAAGGAGTCCATTTTTGTAAGTGGCTTTATTAACTCAAAGATTATATATATATTTCTCTACATTGTTTGCAAACTGATATGTGACATGTATTAATGCCAAAATAACATGCACAACAGATAAGCCCCCCCCAAATTTTTTTAAATGTTTATCATTTAAAAAAATGTGGGGCTGAAAACAGTGAATGACTGGTCTCCACTGTCATGTTTGTCATTTATTATCATGTCTTGTCCCTGTGCTCCCCATTCTGTTCGTTTCCCTCTGCTGGTCTTATTGGGTTCTTTCCCTCTTCTATCCCTCTCTCTCCCCCTCCCTCTCTCACTCTCTCGCTCTCTCTTCTCTCTATCGTTCCGTTCCTGCTCCCAGCTGTTCCTATTCCCCTAATCATCATTTAGTCTTCCCACACCTGTTCCCGATCCTTTCCCCTGATTAGAGTCCCTATTTATTCCTTTGTGTTCCGTTCCTGTCCCGTCGGTTCCTTGTTTAGTATTCACCATGCTGTGATTGCGTTTCGCCCTGTCCTGTCGTGTTTTTGCTGTGATTGTGTATCGCCCTGTCCTGTCGTGTTTTTTGCCTTCATCAGATGCTGCGTGTGAGCAGGTGTCTCTGTCAACTACGGCCTGCGCCTACCCGAAGCGACCTGCAGTCTGTGGCCGCTTCTCCTGTCATTCCCCTTTACAGACTAGAGGATTTCTGTTATTCCCTGTTTGGACTTGAATAAACTCTGTTTCTGTTAAGTCGCTTTTGGGTCCTCTTTCACCTGCATGACAGAAGGAACCGACCAAGGAATGGACCCAGCGACTTCAGACGCTCGTTACACTGCCGTCAAGATCCAAGGAGCCATGCTCGGCAGACACGAGCAGGAATTGTCTGCTGCTCGCCATGCCGTGGAGAACCTGGCCGCTCAGGTTTCCGACCTCTCTGGACAGTTCCAGAGTCTACGTCTCGTGCCACCTGTTACTTCCTGGCCTGCCGAGTCTCCAGAACCTAGGGTTAATAACCCACCTTGCTACTCCGGGCAGCCCACTGAGTGCCGCTCCTTTCTCACGCAGTGTGAGATTGTGTTCTCTCTCCAACCCAACACATACTCTAGAGAGAGAGCTCGGGTTGCTTACGTCATTTCACTCCTTACTGGCCGGGCTCGAGAATGGGGCACAGCTATCTGGGAGGCAAGGGCTGATTGCTCTAACAAGTTCCAGAACTTTAAAGAGGAGATGATTCGGGTTTTTGACCGTTCAGTTTTTGGTGGGGAGGCTTCTAGGGCCCTGGCTTCCTTATGCCAAGGTGAACGGTCCATAACGGATTATTCTATTGAGTTTCGCACTCTTGCTGCCTCTAGTGAGTGGAACGAGCCGGCGCTGCTCGCTCGTTTTCTGGAGGGACTCCACGCAGTGGTTAAGGATGAGATTCTCTCCCGGGAGGTTCCTTCAGATGTGGACTCTTTGATTGCTCTCGCCATCCGCATAGAACGACGGGTAGATCTTCGTCACCGGGCTTGTGGAAGAGAGCTCGCATCAACGGTGTTTCCCTGCTCCGCATCGCAACCATCTCCCTCCTCTGGCTTTGAGACTGAGCCCATGCAGCTGGGAGGGATTCGCATCTCGACTAAGGAGAGGGAACGGAGGATCACCAACCGCCTGTGCCTCTATTGCGGAGTTGCTGGACATTTTGTTAATTCATGTCCAGTAAGAGGCCAGAGCCCATCAGTAAGCGGAGGGCTACTGGTGAGCGCTACTACTCAGGTCTCTTCATCTAGATCTTGTACTACTATGTCGGTCCATCTACGCTGGACCGGTTCGGTGCTACATGCAGTGCCTTGATTGACTCTGGGGCTGAGGGTTGTTTCATGGACGAAGCATGGGTTCGGAAACATAACATTCCTTTCAGACCGTTAGACAAGCCTACGCCCATGTTTGCCTTAGATGGTAGTCATCTTCCCAGTATCAAATTTGAGACACTACCTTTAACTCTCACAGTATCTGGTAACCACAGTGAGACTATTTCTTTTTTGATTTTCCGTTCACAGTTTACACCTGTTGTTTTGGGTCATCCCTGGCTAGTATGTCATAATCCTTCTATTAATTGGTCTAGTAATTCTATCCTATCCTGGAACGTTTCTTGTCATGTGAAGTGTTTAATGTCTGCCATCCCTCCCGTTTCTTCTGTCCCTACTTCTCAGGAGGAACCTGGCGATTTGACAGGAGTGCCGGAGGAATATCATGATCTGCGCACGGTCTTCAGTCGGTCCCGAGCCAACTCCCTTCCTCCTCACCGGTCGTATGATTGTAGTATTGATCTCCTTCCGGGGACCACTCCTCCTCGAGGTAGACTATACTCTCTGTCGGCTCCCGAACGTAAGGCTCTCGAGGATTATTTGTCTGTGTCTCTTGACGCCGGTACCATAGTGCCTTCTTCTTCTCCGGCCGGGGCGGGGTTCTTTTTGTTAAGAAGAAGGACGGTACTCTGCGCCCCTGCGTGGATTATCGAGGGCTGAATGACATAACGGTTAAGAATCGTTATCCGCTTCCCCTTATGTCATCAGCCTTCGAGATTCTGCAGGGAGCCAGGTGCTTTACTAAGTTGGACCTTCGTAACGCTTACCATCTCGTGCGCATCAGAGAGGGGGACGAGTGGAAAACGGCGTTTAACACTCCGTTAGGGCATTTTGAGTACCGGGTTCTGCCGTTCGGTCTCGCCAATGCGCCAGCTGTTTTTCAGGCATTAGTTAATGATGTTCTGAGAGACATGCTGAACATTTTTGTTTTTGTCTATCTTGACGATATCCTGATTTTTTCTCCGTCACTCGAGATTCATGTTCAGCACGTTCGACGTGTTCTACAGCGCCTTTTAGAGAATTGTCTCTACGTAAAGGCTGAGAAGTGCTCTTTTCATGTCTCCTCCGTTACTTTTCTCGGTTCCGTTATTTCCGCTGAAGGCATTCAGATGGATTCCGCTAAGGTCCAAGCTGTCAGTGATTGGCCCGTTCCAAGGTCACGTGTCGAGTTGCAGCGCTTTTAGGTTTCGCTAATTTCTATCGGCGTTTCATTCGTAATTTCGGTCAAGTTGCTGCTCCTGTCACAGCTCTTACTTCTGTCAAGACGTGTTTTAAGTGGTCCGGTTCCGCCCAGGGGAGCTTTTGATCTTCTAAAAGAACGTTTTACGTCCGCTCCTATCCTCGTTACTCCTGACGTCACTAGACAATTCATTGTCGAGGTTGACGCTTCAGAGGTAGGCGTGGGAGCCATTCTATCCCAGCGCTTCCAGTCTGACGATAAGGTTCATCCTTGCGCTTATTTTTCTCATCGCCTGTCGCCATCTGAGCGCAACTATGATGTGGGTAACCGTGAACTGCTCGCCATCCGCTTAGCCCTAGGCGAATGGCGACAGTGGTTGGAGGGGGCGACCGTTCCTTTTGTCGTTTGGACAGACCATAAGAACCTTGAGTACATCCGTTCTGCCAAACGACTTAATGCCCGTCAAGCTTTCGTTGGGCGTTGTTTTTCGCTCGTTTCGAGTTTGTGATTTCTTACCGTCCGGGTAGCAAGAACACCAAGCCTGATGCCTTATCCCGTCTGTTTAGTTCTTCTGTGGCTTCTACTGATCCCGAGGGGATTCTTCCTTATGGGCGTGTTGTCGGGTTAACAGTCTGGGGAATTGAAAGACAGGTTAAGCAAGCACTCACGCACACTGCGTCGCCGCGCGCTTGTCCTAGTAACCTCCTTTTCGTTCCTGTTTCCACTCGTCTGGCTGTTCTTCAGTGGGCTCACTCTGCCAAGTTAGCTGGTCATTCCGGTGTTCGAGGCACTCTTGCGTCTATTCGCCAGCGCTTTTGGTGGCCGACTCAGGAGCGTGACACGCGCCGTTTCGTGGCTGCTTGTTCGGACTGCGCGCAGACTAAGTCGGGTAACTCTCCTCCTGCCGGTCGTCTCAGACCGCTCCCCATTCCTTCTCGACCATGGTCTCACATCGCCTTAGGCTTCACTACCGGTCTGCCTTTGTCTGCGGGGAAGACTGTGAGAGCCGCCAATAAACGCAGGATTAAGAGTCCAAGGTATTGTTGCGGCCAGAGAGTGTGGCTTTCCACTCGCAACCTTCCTCTTACGACAGCTTCTCGTAAGTTGACTCCGCGGTTCATTGGTCCGTTCCGTGTCTCCCAGGTCGTCAATCCTGTCGCTGTGCGACTGCTTCTTCCGCGACATCTTCGTCGCGTCCATCCTGTCTTCCATGTCTCCTGTGTTAAGCCCTTTCTTCGCACCCCCGTTCGTCTTCCCTCCCCCCTCCCGTCCTTGTCGAGAGCGCACCTATTTACAAGGTACATAAGATCATGGACATGCGTTCTCGGGGACGGGGTCACCAATACTTAGTGGATTGGGAGGGTTACGGTCCTGAGGAGAGGAGTTGGGTTCCGTCTCGGGACGTGCTGGACCGTTCACTCATCGATGATTTCCTCCGTTGCCGCCAGGATTCCTCCTCGAGTGCGCCAGGAGGCGCTCGGTGAGTGGGGGGGTACTGTCATGTTTGTCATTTATTATCATGTCTTGTCCCTGTGCTCCCCATTCTGTTCGTTTCCCTCTGCTGGTCTTATTGGGTTCTTTCCCTCTTCTATCCCTCTCTCTCCCCCTCCCTCTCTCACTCTCTCGCTCTCTCTTCTCTCTATCGTTCCGTTCCTGCTCCCAGCTGTTCCTATTCCCCTAATCATCATTTAGTCTTCCCACACCTGTTCCCGATCCTTTCCCCTGATTAGAGTCCCTATTTATTCCTTTGTGTTCCGTTCCTGTCCCGTCGGTTCCTTGTTTAGTATTCACCATGCTGTGATTGCGTTTTGCCCTGTCCTGTCGTGTTTTTGCTGTGATTGTGTATCGCCCTGTCCTGTCGTGTTTTTTGCCTTCATCAGATGCTGCGTGTGAGCAGGTGTCTCTGTCAACTACGGCCTGCGCCTACCCGAAGCGACCTGCAGTCTGTGGCCGCTTCTCCTGTCATTCCCCTCTACAGACTAGAGGATTTCTGTTATTCCCTGTTTGGACTTGAATAAACTCTGTTTCTGTTAAGTCGCTTTTGGGTCCTCTTTCACCTGCATGACATCCACTGGCGCTGGCTAACATTACCTTCCTTATGACATATTGCAAAATCTTATAGTCGAAGTGTGTTCAAAAAGATGCTCACACCATAGACTGCTTTGCATGATTATGCGAATGACACGTTGCTGTCAACCCTGATGCTGGTGTCATGTAAGAGCTCATGCTCAATGAAATATCTAACTGGTGGTAAGGGCTGGCTTATGCCCCATGTGCACATGTTTTATTATTAATTACTATCAGTCTATGCCAACCTACAGTCATTGCATTAAAATGTGTCCATGTTTTGCCAAGGGCCAACACAACAAAGATAATCACTGCAGTATACACATTGACAAAATTATATTGGCATCTTAAAGTGTAGCCTAGTTTTTACTGGGATGCTTATGGTGGTAAGGATGGTTAAATGGGTGATTAGAGTGATAATATTTTCTGTTGATAGTAAACCATTGCAGTCAAAATGTGTAGAAGCTTACTAATGGCCATATTTCTTTATTTG